>NW_020527717.1:300000-420801 GCF_003368295.1 Carassius auratus
CTGCGTCCTTCAGGGTGCCTTGGAGAGGTGAGGTTTCTAAGTCACAACTTCTTGCTACTGGGGTTCCTCAAGGCTCAGTGCTTGGACCACTTATTTTCTCCATCTACATGTGATCAATAGGATCTGTCATTCAGAAGGCTTTTCAAGGCTTTTCTTATCACAGCTATGCTGATGACACTCAACTCTACCTCACATTCCAACCAGATGATCCTACGGTAACTGGTTGCATTGCAGCTTGTCTGACAGACAAGGAATGATGAAGGATCATCACCTTGAACTCAACCTTGCTAAGACAGACCTCCTCGTGGTCTCAGCCAACGTGCACTTCATCACAATCTCTCTATACAGCTTGGTTTGTCATAACTCCTTCAAGGACAGCCAGGAACCTTTGAGTTGTTCTGGATGATCAGTTAAGCTTCACAGACCATATTGCTACAATGGCCCGGTCCTGCAGGTTTGCATACAACATTAGGAAGATGTTCACTCCAGACTGAACTATTGTAATGCTCTCTTGGCGAGCCTTCTTGCATGTACTATCAAACCTCGGCAACTGATCCAGAATGCAGCAGCAAGAGTGGTCTTTAATAAGCCGAAGAAAGCTCATGTTACACTTCTCTTGATCAGTTTGCCCTAGCTGCCAATAGCCACTTGCATCAAATTGAAGGTACTGATGTTTGCCTACAAGACAATCACTGGCGCTGCACCAATATACCTAAACTCGCTAGTTCAAACCTACACGCCCTCCAGCTGGTAGAATTTTTCTCAATCCGAGCAGCTGAGTCTTTAGCCATTTTCAAAAAAGATCTAAAGAGACATCTTTTTTTACCATCACCTGACCAATTAATATCACTTACCTATTCTATTCTATTCTGATTAATTTATTAATATAAAAAACACTTTGCTATGTGCACTGTGCTAGGCTAACTTAGACTTGTCACAGCACTTCTATATTGTTGCTCTCTCGTTGGTCTGATTGCTTCTACTTTGTAAGTCTTTTATCCAAAGCGTCTGTAAATGTATTTTACAATGACTTTTCATTATCTTCATGTCTACTACAGAGATTAGTTCTGGAGAAATGGATAATAATGAGCTACTCAGGGTACAGGAGTCACATCAAGTGCTTCCAACTCATCCACACTTCATTTTACTCTGAAATCCTGTGGTTGATCTCCACACAGTCTTTTTGCGGATAGATAAAAATGTATTTTCACGCTCACTCACATGTAAGTATGTGAGGATTTTTTTTCTTTGTTCTTTCATATTTTGAATGCAAATGTTAGTAATACCTGAAACAAGCTCCCTTCCCCTCTGGGTTGAGCTGTAAATCTTTCTCTTCAACACTGTCCCATGTTTGCTGCACTGAATTCTCAGTAAACCTTTTACAAGCCTATTAAATGAACTGGTCTGACCAATGCTGAACAAGAAACTATGAGTGCAACATTCTCTGTTAGGTCTCTCTCTTATGCTTGCTTTTTTTTTTTTTTTTTTTTTTTTTTACTTGGAACAATTTATCAAAGAGGAGTTTGTGGGTTTCTGGATTGGTTCCCTAACTGAGTTGCGGAAGAGCAGGAATCCAAAAGTCCACAAATCAATAATTGCCTCATTTTTTTTTCCATTTGGTCAAACTCATTCAGTCGTATTGCCAACACTTGTTTAGACTAATCATACATGCATATATCTACAACCGGTGCTACAAGCTACCTGGATTTGTTTACACACAGTATGGAGGTTGATGAAGGCCTGTGACCTGAGAAGGGAATTGCCAAATCACATTATTTTATGAGGTGTGTTCTGTAAAGTTGAAGCCTGTCTTATCTGTCAATCTGTGTTTCTCTCTGCTTTCACCCTTTTGCAGGTCTGACCTGATATTTTTAGTGTGGAGGAAATTTCTAGTGAGGTGTGTGTACAGTATGTACAGTATAAAAAGCTAAAGTGGGACACTTTCTGGTAATTTTGTCACTAGCATTGTAATAAAAGATGACAAATGGCTCAGCCCTTCAGAAAGTTTTATTTTGAATAGCTAAAGTTTGCTAGTACAGAGGAAAAGGAAGAAGTATACAAAACCATAGCATCCCATATTACCTGTATTATGCTTGAACATGTACCTTAAACATAAAAAGGGAAGTTAAAAAGACAAAAGGGGGAAAAGGGGGAAATTATCATGATCTTTTCCCAAGAAGTTAACTTTCCTTAGTGCAAAACTGGTCACACTTGCACAGCTGGTCTGAACCTGCTGAAATGCGTGTGCTGGAACAGTTTCCTTTTTATGTTGTTTATACAGTGTGTGTGTGTGTGTGTGTGTGTGTGTATATATATATATGTCATTTTTCATTTGGTTATCATGTCATCAGACTCCCAGGTTAAGAAGAAAGAAGCGGTTCTAGCACTGAACCCTGCAGCACCAGTGGAGAGGAAAAACTTAAGAGTGTTAGAGAGAATACATTTTCTCTAGACCTTGTTTCTTCTGTCTTTATGTTTTAAACTTTGATATCATATTTCCACACCAAATTATAGTATTTAAGAAATACTCTGTAAATGCGTGTAAAGTAAAGATTACCATTGTTACTACCTAATTAGTCTTAGGTATATAAAGGACTTTCAAAAAGTATTTAAATAAAGTTAATATTTGAATAATGTTCATTGGACTAGATGTGCCCATAGTTGAAGAAACAACAAGGAGTTTAATTGCATTACCTTTTGGTAATCATTTAGTATTAGTTCTGCTAATACAGTCCTTCCTCTCTTTTCAGTGCATGCAAATAATATTCAGCAGGGTTCTGAAAAAAAGATGGAGGGCTGTCATTTGCATGGATCTGGCTGCTGCTCAAAACATTATTTTCATATTATTTGTGTGCAAAGGCTTGCAGCATGTTTTGTAGATGCAGTTAGTGATGGGGAACTACATGCAGACACAGTGCAGATTGTTAGCTGGTCAAACACCTCTAATAAGATTAGTACAGAAAATCTTTATCTCAAACACATTTTTATAAATAAAATATATATTTTTAATTTTAAAAGAAAATATAATATATATATATATATATATATATATATATATATATATATATATATATATATATATATATATATATATATATAAAATACTGTATTTGCAAAATAAGTTCATTTTATGTTTTTAAGTGCTCTTTAAATAATTTGAACGCTAGTAAGACTGATTCCTATAATATAATGTTTTATTGCTTGCCAAAAATGCTATTGCTGTTAAGAAAAATGTGTGAGTGTGTGTTTTATGCAGATGGTGTAGCCTGTGTCTGCCATGGGTTAAAAAATAAAGGTAATTGCAACTTTTTTTCTCACAATTCTGAGAGAAAAGTTAGGATTATGAGAAATAAACTCAAAATTCTACTTTTTTTTACATCTATTCAGTTTTTCTTTTCTGCTATGAAATAAATAACCAAAAATGTAATAGTAACTTTACATCTCACAATTCATAATTTTCTTCTCGAAGGTGCTAGTTTACATCTCACAGTTTGGACTCTTTTTCTTAGAATTACAAGTTTGTATCTCTCAGTTTGCAAGTCTGAATTGCAAGAAAAGGAATCTGAATTGTGAAATTAAAAGGTCACAGTTACCTTTTTTCCACAAATTACAGGATCTCCCTTTAGCATGTATAATGTAGCGAAGTTTTGTTCAATCAAATGCTCTTTAGAAGTTCGAACCTCCCTCTAACCTGCATCAGCAAGTAGCATTGACTGTGACTAAACTAATAGCTATTGATTATTAGATAATAAAAGGGGCTACGCCTTTGATATGTCCTTTTTATATATCTGCACTGTGCTTGTCAAGATATTTCATAAGGCATTAAAGATCTGTGATGAGAACAACAGGTATAAACACATGCAAATTAGCTGCGAAGGGATATCTGTAAAAACATGCAACTTTAATTTTGCATTTGGAATGTTTTTAGGTACGAGTTCACTTACATCTTCACCCTTAACAGTGCTTGCAATATGTGCTTTAGGCGGTGTCTGTTGAAACAATGCAGGATTGTTCAGGCATGCACTTGAGAAATGACATCATGCTGTAGCCTTCTCTAGCCAAGTTTCACTTGGAAGGGAAACAAATACATATGCAATAACATTATAGAAGGCAAGCTTTACAAACATTGGATCAAAAGCGGTTACTATCTGATTTATGTGAATTTGAGGCATTTGTGTAAAGACTATAAATCAAAATAGCCTGATTAAGATTTAAAGGAACCGTTTTCTTTTTTTATTTATTTATTTATTTTTATTTTTTTTTGAGGAGCTGTCGACTTTATTTATTAGCACATCGGCACATTATATTAGCACATTATTAGCAATAAAACTATGTTGCATTTTTCAACCTTAATCAAAATTAATTGCCACACAATTGTACAATGCACACTTAAAATAGAGGTGAATATGACAATGAGGTTTGACAAATGTTCAAGGATTTTGTGGCAAAGCATTGGCTATGAAGTTAGAAGTGAAGTGGTTCCTCTTCGGGAACTAATCACACGAAGATTAATCGCTTCCAGATAAACCACACAGAAGAACCTCTGGCGTAGAAATGATGTGATTTCATCTCCGTTGCCAATGGTGACACTGGCGAATACATAAAGCTCACACCTTCATTCTGAAACCCTGAAAACAAGATGTTAACAATAGCGCTGTTTATACTGTATTTTATTTTAGAGAATTTATCTTCCAGCAAAAACATAATGCATATTGGCCAGTCAGATTTTTGAGCCAAATTAATTTTAAATGCAGTTTCCCAAAACATTTGTAGTATGTTTTGATAAATTGCACAACTGTAGTATGTTTCAAAAAATGTAGTCAGTCCATCTGAGTAATGTCTTCCACAGATCACCTCCTTTAAACTGAAAATTTTGTCATCATGTACCCACCCACAAGTCACAGTGAACTAAAATCACTTCTTTGTATATTACATAAGGGGGATTTTATATAGCATTTCAAGGAACATGCATACTGGTCAGTGATTTACACATGTTCATATTATTTGTGTTCATGTATATAACATGCATAGTGATATATTAATATCTGTGTATAACACTATAATATTACTACCCATTGCATATTTCAGCTTTGTTCACATAGACTATATTTTTTCTTTCTGACCTTGCTTTCTTTACAGAAAATATTCTATTCCAGCCAGACAAAGTTCAGGCTCATTTGACCCCACTATTTTATTTGCACTTCGATTGCACACACTAAATTTTTAAATCTAAGTAAAATCAATATTTGAAATATAGAATGTCATTACAGTTTTATAGTTTTGTCCAAATACGTTCTTGTTAATTAGTATTACTTGTGCATTAATTCTTCAGTAAAATAAAAATGTATAGCTATTGCATTGTTTGCTATTTAATTAATGGAGAGGGATTGAAATTAAAGCATTAAATCAATTAATTACTGATGGTTTTAATAATACGTTTTGTATTTATGTAATGTCTGAAGATCTGTGTTATTGTGGGTGGAACATTTCCTGCGACCTCTGACTGAATGTGTGTTCGGCCAACACATATTCTTACATTTGTGTTTATTCCAGCTCCAGATCAAGTCTTTGTTATCAGGGTATTGTGTTAAAGATAGACTAGGATTAAGAGTGATTAACTTTGCATATACCCTAATACTCATATGGAAATAAATGTTATGGAATCAATCTAGTCTTGACTGAAATCTGTGTGTCCTTAACTTCTCAGAAACCCAGCAAGTGAATTGTCTTTTGAAAAGATTTAGCTTGTTTGGAGTAGGACTGTATCATTCTTTTTTTCTTGCCCGTGAACACAAACAGGTTTCGCCTGTGTGTGTGCGTCTGTGTGTGTGTTGGCTGAGATGTGTTTTCCTCTTCTTCCTTCCACTGGAGTGAAAGTTACAGCGTTTGTCGTCCGTCATGACGGTCTTGCATCGATGAAGGGGTTTTACACAGGGAATTAAGGGAAACTGCACTTTAGATTGGTAAGTCGACTTTAAATCTATGTAAGGAAACTTAACCACGTCATTGGAGTACATAATTTTACTTTTTCTGTAGCTTGGCAGTAGCCTCTGTTTTCTAAACTTGGAGGGCTTCACGATTCGCGTCTGCAAAATCTCGCGTCGTTTCCGACGAGAAAGAAAACATGTTTGTGATTAAGTTATCAACCGATGATTTGTATTAAAATAAATACACGCGAAAAAAAAATGGACGAGTTCAGCCCATAAATGGTGGTCTCTCTCTCTCTGTGTTGTTGCGACACACCCAGGGGTTGTTGAAGAAATAGATGTGAGCTCTTCACTCGAGCCATTGAAACTAATTTAGTATTACTTATTTTTCTGCTGCTGAAGTAATATTTGTATGATATAATAATAGAATTTGAAAGTCAAGATATATTTTTGCTTGATCTGTTAACTAAAATTACCTAAATGTCTCATTTAGACCTGAAATGGATATTTCTTTCTTCTGTTTTATAGTATCCATGTCGTATTTAAACCCTTCAGACACAAGGGGATACAATTATGACTACAATTTCTACCTTAAATGCATAATGACCATAAATCACCATAACTGATCATAAATAGGCCTACATAAAACAACAAAATTGTGCCCATTTTAACAATTATTTTTGAAAAAAAAAAGATGTCAATTAATGAATTTAAATCATAGTATGATGTTATGACTACATTTATTTGTAGTTTTAGGATATAAATGTAACATTTGATTTCTGGGTTTTTGCAGCATTTATAGATTAATTTAGTAACATTCACTCTTATTGATTTGGATGTCACTGGGTGACTATAAATAGCCTAAATAAATAGCATTTAATTACTCAATGTCATAATTGAAACAGACATTGGTTTATGTTTAAAAAATCTGAGAAACAAATGCTTCTTACATGTTTTCATTTATGTGAGCAGTCTTTTTATTATTATTAAAACAAATTCTATATGTTTCTAGCATATTTTTGTTTGTTTATATAAAATGTGTGCATTTACAATAACCCAGCCACATGTTTGATTCATGTTTAATGTAACTGTGGAAGAAAACAGAGTGGTTGCCCTCACATGGAATTAATGTGCATTAAAACTTTTCTGCCGTTAATTATTCTCTTAATGCTGTCTGCATTGGTGCAGGTGTAGATATGGCTCATCGTTCCCAGTGCTCCTCTGCAGGGGACAATCCCCTGGACCCCAACTACCTGCCCCCTCATTACCGTGAGGAATACCGATTGGCGATTGATGCCCTTGTTGAAGCTGACTTGGAGGGCTACTATGGGTTTCTTCAGGAAGCAGATGTGGTTGATTTCTTATCCCGTTCAGAGATTGAGTATATCAAACACATAGTGCAGGTTCCGCATCGCGCCACCCAACCAGAGAGGAGATACATGGCTGAAGATGTAGATGGCTCTTCTGACACTTACTGGCCGGTACATTCAGACCATGATGCTCCAAGCCTTGACTTAGGCTGGCCACAGCAATACAGATTTGTTGGACCCACTGAGGTCACTACATTGGTGAACCCGTCGGTTCCTGAGATGCCCAGTATCAAGGAGCAAGTCCGCAGAATGATCAAGAATGCACAACAAGTGAGTTTTGCATGCTGTTCAAGTGCAGGGATAAGATATTATTAGTGCATGACAAAACTCAGTAAATACAGACTGTCTTCCCTTATTGCTCACTGATTTTAATCGCTTTGGTTCTGTGTTAACAAGTGAGCAGTAAGAGCTTTGTAAAGCAAACTGGTCACACTAGTTTCACAGCTGGCCTTTCATTCTAAACATGACATAATGACAGCTATTATGCTCTCATTAGGGTTGTAGTATATAATGAGAACTTTGGTTTAATTGGCAAACACAACTGAATTAACTTCTTTCAATTTAGACATAACATCCAGTTAATTCAACTGCAACTAATTTGAGTTTCTTGTCTGAGTTTGCCTAAAGGTGCTAAATGAAAAATGCTGAATTTATGCCAGATATGTAATATCATAATAGTAGTTGGTGTGATCAATGATGGCATGGTATACATAACATGCACTTTTGCCTAGAGTAATGCTATTCACAGTATGCCTCTGTATTGTAAAAGTATCATGGATATTTCGAAGGCTTTTTTTTTCTCTCCAACATGGTCTTTTGTTAGACTGAATTGACAGTTGAGGCAGTTTGAGTTTCATATGGCAGTTTCTCTTTCATGAACTTTTGACTAATGTAAAACAGACTGGGCCATCATTGTTGACAATCTGGTAAGCCGAAGTCTAAGTAAATATAAAAGTAGACAGTCTTTCCTGTCCTCCACCTCTCTTCATCTGATATTGACCTCTTTATCATTTACCGTATATATGGTTATCCTGCACTGTTGACACTAGAAACTAGAAAGAAAACAAAAACTGAAACTTGTTCTGATATCTAGTCATGCAATGCGTAATGCTTTTTTTTGATTAATATATTTTTTATTTCTTGTTCTAGGTTATTGCTGTGGTGATGGATATGTTTACAGATGTTGACATTTTTGCTGATATCCTTGGTGCAGCGGCACGTGGTGTGGCTGTTTATGTTCTTCTTGATGAACTGAATGCTCACCATTTTGTTGCGATGGTGAACAACTGTAGGGTCAATCTCGATGAATTAAAAGTAGGTACTTTTCATAGGTGTATATTTCACATTTTCATAGGGGTATGAACAATATATCTAAGCATTATTAGGACTGTTTTTACAATTAGATGGTACACTTTAAAAGACACTTAATATTTGGTTGTTTTAAATTAGTACAAATTAATTTATGTACTTTTCACTTGCAGTTCATGCGGGTAAGAACTGTGTCTGGTAGTACCTATTACTGCAGAACAGGAAAGACCTTTAAAGGTCAGATGATGGATCGTTTTATTTTGGTAGACTGCAGAGCTGTTTTAAGTGGTAACTATAGGTAAGTACATTTTATCTTTTGACAGTTAATCGCAAACCATAAAAATACTGTATATGTTTGTTTGGTGTGGTGATTTAATATGTGTTGAGTGTGTTTATTTTCTCACTCTGTGTTGCAGCTTCATGTGGTCTTTTGAGAAGATACATCGCTGTCTTGCTCATCTATTTCTGGGACAGCTTGTAACCACTTTTGATGAAGAGTTTCGGATTCTCTATGCCCATTCAGAGCCACTGGTTGTTGAAAATGTTTTGGCAAATATGCCACACTATAGTGGTGAACCTGAAAGTGACTACAACACAGAAAAGACCCACATGTTTAACAGACAATATCCAACTATGGGCATGGAATGGGCTGGACGTACAACAGAAGATCATTTGAAATTGGGTTACAAAACGTTACCCTTTAGAAGTGAATCAATTCACAGTGCAACAGAAGTGAATCCCTCTGTTCCGAGGCACATGACCCTGTCTGCTGCCCATCAATATAGAGGGGACCATCAATTTATAGAACATGAAAGGCAAATAAGAGGACCAAATAAAACGCTTGGCTTCAAAAGACATAGCTACGGAAATATACCTGACTATGAATACATGCCTCCTCAAAACCATCCAACAATAAGAGTTAACCAGTACATGGAGGGAGCAATGCCACAGGGTGGCCACTTTGCAAGGGAACCACATATTTACCAGGGAGCTGGATTACAATCTGGTTATGACATGTATGGAAGGTTTAGAGACCAAGGCCAACACATCGATCAGTTATCAGGGCCTGTCTACCCTCATGAGGGAGATGATGCTGAAACACCTGGAGCTTATGACCATATTCAAAGATACCTGCAGTCTCAAGCTGCTATGGAGGAAGAACATGGTCCAAGAAATGTATTACCACATATGCAGTCCAATCTCAAGAGACATAGCATGGGACATTCTTATACATGCCAGACCTCCCCAACACAACCAAACCCACCAGAACATAAACGTTTCCTCAATGTAAACCGCAAACCACAGGATGCGAGTCAAAAGCAAGGCCTGCGGGACTGGAGGATCAGCTCATACCTCAGTGCAAATGATGATGCAGGAGAGCTGGATTTAGCTGAACTTGAAGGATCCACTGCATGTGATGACATTCCATGCTTTCCACAGGAAGCTCTTTGTGGCCCCATACGTGCTGAAATTAGACCAGGAAATAGAGAGTTTAATAGGATACCTTCACCTAGGGAAAAACCCACGTTTGTTCAAATTCAAAATGATTCTATTGTGCCTGACAGTTTAGTTAATCCTCCATCCGATTTATCACAGATAAATATCAAAACAACACCAGCATCAACTTCAGAGTCTTCTTGCACCACTGAGGGTGACAAAGCAGAGGAGACGCAGAAAAGAGAACCTAAAGAGACTAACCGGATAAATGAAGAGTTCCTCAAAAGGAAACCCAACCGACCTGTCCAGAGGAGTTCCAGACTAAGACACTCACTGATATTCAGTTCAAATCTGGAGCTGCATACATCAGAAGAGATGAAAGATACTGCTGGAGAAAAAGATGGGGATGAAGCTTCAAAACTTTCAGCTCGTGTGACACAAATGTTAGATAAAAGGAGGACTGGTTCTCCATTTCAACCATTTCAGTGGAGCAATTTTGTAAAGTCAGCCACATTTGATAACTCCACCTCAGAGTCTGCACAACCTCTGAACAAAATGGTTGAAAATTCTGATGTAGATAAGGTTGAAACCTGCCAAAATATTCAAAAGAATTCATTAAAGGGTAATCTGCAAGAAAAAGGGCTGCCTCAAACAGTTCCTGAAAAAAATAGCCAAAGGGATGGATGTCCATCTAATTTATTGCAAAAGCAATCTTCTTTCATAGATATGAATGACCCTGACTATAGACTGAGGTATTTCAAAGAGTTAGCAGCCAAACGCAAACTTGCAGCAGCAAAGGCTTCTCAGAGCAATCCGATGAAAGCCACCCAGAAGTTTAATCTACCAGAGAAACCTTTAGCTACCGATGCAGATAAAAAAGAGCCTGTCTTCAAAACCCCAGAAACTTCACTCAAGTCAAAAAATACCCCTGCCGCAGTAACAGAGATCAAAGAAACTTATAAAGACATCAGATGTGATGAATCGAGTAAAGACATCCTACATAGAGCCACTGATGCTGAAAAAATTAGATTTAAGAAAAAACTTGCAGAAGAGTCTGGCTCAACTTTAAAAAATTTCAAGGGAGACATTGATCAAGCTCTAAAATCTGTTGAAGGGGCAAGAACAGTAACTAACCAGACACCCCCCATTTTAAAGATTGTTTCACAAAAGCCTCTCTGTGTCTTAGAAAATCAAGTAGAGTCTGTTGCATTAGATACTATCTCAAAAGAATCTGGTCTCACCCAATATCATATTCCTAAAGAAACAGATCCCTCCCATGCCTTTCTGACTGAGAGTTGTCTGCCTGTAAAGTTACCACAGACAAAGTGTGTGTCACCACTAAGCACCACTCCAAATGAGGGAAGTCTATCTGCAAAAGACTCCCAAATTCTTGCACAGAGCCTACCCAAAATTTCTAGCACATGTCCTGATACTTTGCCTCTTGATTCTAATTCAGTAGCAAACCTCGCAATTGTAGATACTGGTGTAGCTTCAAAAAATGACCACAAAGACATAGTTCCCTCCCCAGCAGTTTCTACAACTGGAATTAGTTCTACCGAACACCCCATTGCAATGAAGGCAGACTCTTCTCAACACCTTAAGGAAACTGGTGCAGATTTTTCTAGACACTTCACCGCAGTAGGGTCTGAACCATCTACAGCAGAAAATGTGCATTCCCAACACTACTCTGCAACAGAGGAAAACTCTTCTCAACAGCATACTCCAATGGAAGCAGACTCTTCCATACCACCCACTACCACAGAATGTGAATCTTTACAAAATGTTTCTTCAACAGAGGCAGACTATTGCAAACGATCCAGTGGAGCAGAAAGCGAAGACTCTGAAAAACACACTGCAGTGCAGATAGGCCCTACTACAGCAAGAAATAAATCATCCCAACAGTACTCTGCAGTATCCTCAGACTTTTCCAAACATCCCCGAGAAGTGGGGGCAGACACTTCAGAACACCACACTGCGGCAGAGAAGAACTATTCTCAGATGTCTGCTGCATCTGTGGAAGACTCTATGCAAAACCGTGTGGCAAAAGAAAGTAAACATTCCCTTAAACCTACTGCTTCAGGTACACAACACTGCATGCAGCTAAATGATTCTGCTGCAACCTCTTCAAAACATTCCAGTGCAATGGAGATTGACTCCTCCCAGCTGCCCACTGTGACAGCCACAGATTCTTGTCAGCAACCCATTGCAAAGGAGATAGACTCTTCTCAAAAGCCTATCGGAATGGAGAGAGACAGTTCTCAGCAGTCCACTGCATCAATGGTAGACACCATCAAAGAGTTTAGTGCATCAGAGGCAGACACTCCCCAGTACCACACTTCAACAAAAAGTGACCTTTCCACAGAACCTTTCAAACAGTTACCATTATTGGGAGCAGGCGCTTCTCAACAGCCCATTGCCACAACCACAGCTTCTACCCAGCAGTCAACTATAACAATCTCAGACTCTTCCCAGCAGCACACAGCAACAGTCACAGACTCCTCCCCAGAGCCCACTTTAAAAGTCACAGACTCTTCCCAGCAGCCCACTGTAACAGAGATAGGCTCTTCCAGGAAGCCGTCTGCAGCAGACAAAAACTGCTCCCAGAAGTCCACTTCAATAGGCACAGACTCTTCAGACAAAGACTCTTCTCAGCAGCCTTTTGTAACGGTCACAGACTCTTCAGACCCAGACTGTTCCCAGCAGCCTACTGCAATAGTCATAGACTCTTCAGACACAGACTCTTCTCAGCAGCCTACTGCAATAGTCATAGACTCTTCAGACACAGACTCTTCTCAGCAGCCTACTGCAATAGTCATAGACTCTTCAGACACAGACTCTTCTCAGCAGCCTTTTGTAACGGTCACAGACTCTTCAGACACAGACTGTTCCCAGCAGCCTACTGCAACAGTCACAGACTCTTCAGACACAGACTCTTCTCAGCAGCCCATTGTAACAGTCACAGACTCTTCAGACACAGACTGTTCCCAGCAGCCCACTGCAACAGTCACAGACTCTTCCCAGCAGCCAGCTGCAACAGAGACATGTTCTTCCAAAAAGCTGGCTCCAGTAGACAAAGACTCCTCCCAGAAGTCCACTTCAACAGGCACAAACTCTTCAGACACAGACTGTTGCAAGCAGCCCACTGCAACAGTCACAGACTCTTCAGACACAGACTCTTTCCAGCAGCCCACCTCAGCAGTCACAAACTCTTCAGACACAGACTCTTCCCAGCAGCCCACTGCAGCAAAGATAGACTCTTCCAGAGAGACAACTGCAGCAGACACAGACTCTTCAGGCACAGACTCTTCCCAGCAGCCCGCTCCAACAGAGATAGGCTCTTCCAAGATGTCAGCTGCAGCAGACAAAGACTCCTCCCAGCAGCCCACTGGACCAGTCAAAGACTCTTCAGACACAGACTCTTTCCAGCAGGCCACTATAACAGTCACAGACTCTACAGGCACAGACTCATCTCAGCTACCCACTGCAATAGTCACAGACTCTTCAGACACAGACTCTTCCCAGCAGCCCATTGGACCAGTCACAGACTCTTCAGGCACAGACTCTTTCCAGCAGGCCACTATAACAGTCACAGACTCTTCAGGCACTGACTCATCTCAGCTACCTACTGCAACAGTCACAGACTCTTCAGACACAGACTCTTTCCAGCAGCCCACTGCAACAGAGGTAGACTCTTCCCAAGAGTCCACTGCAAAAGACACAAACTCTTTCCAGCAGCCCATTGCAACAGAGGTAGACTCTTCCCAAGAGTCCACTGCAAAAGACACAAACTCCTCCCAGATGTCCACTGCAGCAGAAACAGATTCTCTCCCTGAAGCCACTTCAACAGTCACAGACTCTTCCCAGCAGCCCTCAGCAACAGAGACAGATTATTCCCCTGAGGCCACTATAACAGTCCCAGACTCTTCAGGCACAGACTCATCTCAGCTACCCACTGCAACAGTCACAGACTCATTCCAGCAGCCCACTGCAGCATACACATACTCTTCCCAGAAGTTGACTTCAGCAGGCACAGACTCTTCCCAGCAGCCCTCTGCAACAGAGGTAGACTCTTCCCAAAAGTCCACTGCAAAAGACACAAACTCTTTCCAGCAGCCCATTGCAACAGAGGTAGACTCTTCCCAAGAGTCCACTGAAAAAGACACAAACTCCTCCCAGATGTCCACTGCAGCAGAAACAGATTCTGCCCCTGAGGCCACTTCAACAGTCACATACTCTTCCCAGCAGCCCTCTGCAACAGAGACAGATTATTCCTCTGAGCCCACAGCAACAGTCACAGACTCTTCTCAGCATTCTACTGTAAAAGACACAGACTCTTCAAACACAGACTCTTCCCAGCAGCCCACTGCAGCAGACACAAACTCCTCCCAGAACTCCACTTCAGCAGGCACAGACTCTTCCCATCAGCCCACTGCAACAGAAGTAGACTATTCCCAAGATTCAACTGCAAAAGACACAGACTCTTCCCAGCAGCCCATTGCAACAGAGGTAGACTCTTCTCCAGAGCCTACTGCAGCAGACACAGACTCCTCCCAGATATCCACTGCAGCAGAAACAGATTCTGCCCCTGAGGCCACTGCAGCAGTCACAGACTCTTCTCAGCATTCCACTATAACAGACACAGACTCTTCACAACAACCCACTGTCAGAGTCACAGACTCTTCAGACACAGACTCTTCCCAGCAGCCTGCTGCAACAACCACAGACTGCTTCCAGCAGTCTTTTGCAACAGAGACAGACTCCTCCCAGCAGCCCGCTGCAAAAGAGACAGACTATTCCCAGACACACACTGTAACAGCCACAGACTCTTTTCAGCTTTTCATTCCAACAGAGACTGACTTGTCCCAGCAGATCACTATAACAGAAAGTGAATTTTCTCCAAATCCCACCAAAATGGAGACCGATACTTCCAAACATCTTATTAAAACAGAAAATGAATCCCTTCAAGACATATCTGCAACAAAATTGGACTGTGTAAATGCGAAAAAAGATAACTTATCCGAAGCCTTTAGCAAACTAATACCTGTTCTAGAGGCTAACATTACTCAAAAAGACAATAGCATATGTCAAAATGCTGTCATCACGGACTTAAGTTCCCCAGCTGAACATTCCCAATCTGATACCATTACACTTTGTAATAGCCAAGTGGAACTAAACCAAACAAAAGCATGTGTAATTCATACAGTAAAAGACACAGACAATGGTGATTCAACTAGTCTTGATTCAATGGAGCTGAGCTCAACTCAGACTCAAGGTTCACCAGAACCTTGCCTGTCCTCTGATGAAATCAACTCAACTCAGGGAATACCACAATTACAGTCTAGCTTATCATCAAAGCCTGAGAAAACAGATGAGTTCCAGAAATCTGACACCATTACACCGCAAACTCATGATACTTCAGCAATAGACACTCACAGGGTTGATAAAATTAAACAAACAGCACCAGAGGTAGAGAACACTGTGACAAAAATTGCAGAGGTGTCAGAAAAATCAGATTTGACTGTTCACAGTAATTTAGAAAACCAGTCTTTTGTTGCGGAGAATGCAAAATCGATTAAGTCTGCCCATCAGACATCTACTGCAAATGTTATCTCGTGCAGCAACCTTAGAGATGACACTAAAGTTCTTCTAGAGCAAATTTCAGCAAAGAACCAAAGCAGATCTTCCCTGTCCAAGCAGACTCTAACTGCACCCAATGAAGCCAAAAAGCCTGTGGTTAGCTCTGCAGATAAATTGTTATCAAGTTGTTCAGGAAGGCCCTGGTCCTCCAAGACTACAACAGAAGAGCGGGAGATGTTACTACAAAAGATGGCGCAAATGCGTAAAGAAAGGAAGGTCTACAGCCGTTTTGAAGTATGTTGTGGGGTTTTTACATATAATTTCAAAATGTATGAAAATATCGTCTGTTGCATTGTTTCAATGTCCAAAAGCACCACATGCAAAAGACTGAAGTTTAGTGTTTAAATGTAAATTTACAATTCCTTACATTACTCATTGTTTTCACAGGCCTCATGAATTAACCCATTGGAAGAGGGGCTCGACTGATGAACCATAAGAGGGATTTTGATAGATATTTCCTTTCTTAAAGTCTTCCTGTACCTCATAACTGTGAACCTGCACAAACTTGGATTGAAGTGTTTTATAACTTCTGATTATACCAAAGAGTACTGCCTATATTGAGAGTGGAAATCCCTGCAGGGCTTAACAAGCTATGCAGATGATCTGCGTGACAAGAACTTTACCATCTGGAATTAGCTTTTGATAGGGCAGGCATTTCTTAGTGTGTATATAAATAATATAGCTGTGAAACACATTTCTAAATCTGTTGTAGTTATTGAGAGTTATATATATATATATATAGAAATTATGATCTGTTACAAATACTGTAAACAGAGAGTTGTTTTTTACCTAACAAAAACAAGGAGTGCACTGAAAATGGAGCTGCCAGAGACAGAGCATGTGAGCCATGTGGAGTGGGGAAGGAGTTGCATGATGTTGCCAGGAGCAAGGAGCAGGTTTTCTGAACGTCTCTAACATTGTTCTAATACTGCTCCAACATGTTGACAGGGTCAGACTATTGTTCGTGTTTGCAATACATGCAAGTTTTTGTTGTTGTTGTTGTTTTTTAATATATGTATTTTGTGCCCAGATTTTTTTCATTTATATTAAAAACCAACACTGAAAGAACTTCAGTTGATCAGTAACTGGGTACACATATTGTTATGTAGTGAACTTGAAGCAGTGAGCAGCAGGAAACTGAAAACATGGAACAAAGTGGAGCTGGAGCAAAATGATCACATGATGCTTTGAGGAGAGAAAAGGGCAATTTTTCTAGATATTTGTTCTGGCGAGAGAATAGAAAAGGACATTCCACTAGATGATTAATTAAAGTGTTTACTAGTCCACCCGTTGATTGTGTAAACCAAAGATATGCCACTGTAAAATACATTCAGTTGGTCTATGTTGATGCACAATGGAAACTCCTAAAGCATGTTTTTGAGTCCAGGTATTAATGAGAGGATTACATGCAGCATCTTTTAATAAAAGGAGTTTCTTAGTATACCAAATCGATAAAAAATGTCCACTATTATGAATTTGGAATGAAATATTGATTTATTTAAATTGTGAAATCTGTTTGTCAACCTTTGTCAGAGTATTAAAACTTGCATCTGTTTCTGATGGAGGTTCTCATAAGATACATGTGAAGTAGTAATGTCTGTTACATGTTCCCACCTGTTCCAAAAGTTGTAAGTTTGAATTCTGTTTAGAACAAAATGAGTAATACTACACTGATATAAATTAAAATTAAACTAGAGCATGTTCTTCCAATATTAATATCTCAGTCAAACGTATTATGTGCTTTGGTCAGAAAAGTTGTGAAACAAAATGATTAGTGGGAAAGAATTCATCACACAGAAAAAAAATGTGTTTATTAGTCTTTTGATGAAAGAATAGTTTACACAATCTCAGTTTTTTTTTCCAATCTGTAATCATTGCCCTTTGGTACATTATGGGTGTTCGGAACAAATTGATAGCTGACTCAAAAATAAAAATTCTGTTAGCATTTACCTTCATGTCATTCCAAACCTATGTGACTTTCTTCTGTGGAACAGAAAAAAAAACAGGTGAAACATGATAGAGGATGACAGTATATGGGGGCTATAAACCATGTTACAACATGGAAAATACGTAGTGAGTATCAACTTTAGAAAAAAATGTAAGCGTGTTTGTGACATCACTAATCTTTAATTACTCAAGCAGGTTTGAGTCATGCTCTAAAAATGCCCATGTAGTTATGCTTAAACCAAATTACAGAACATGTTTTTGCTTTAGCCTTTGATATAAGAATGTGTAATAATTGAGCTTCCAGTGAAGAAAAAATACTTAATATGTATGACACAAGGCCCTTTGTGAGTATTTGCACTTTTATAACACCATGTCAATTTAGGCTAATCTCTCAATGTAAGCTTTATTCTCATAAATCTGAATTAGTTCCCTGGTATTTCTTAAAGCCTCCTGCAGCTGAATGTAGAACTCAGTTCATGCTGATGAAATTTGTATTTCAGCAACAGACTGTGAGACTGCAGACATGACTGGCACGCTGAAGAAATTGTACCACATAGTTGCTTTTGGCTGGTATATCTTTGTCATTCAGTCTGTTTATGCAAAACGCAATTCAGATATACCACCTGGGATGTTTGTCTATGGCGGACCCTGGAAATACCTCACATTTTTGAACCTGGTAAGGTTTGACCCTTGTGAGGACACTTTTAAAATTGTTCTGATAGACAGACTACTGGAGGTTGCATGTAAATGTTTCATTTCTCAGGTCTTACAGCTTGTGTTTTTTGGACTGGCATCTGTGAATGACCTTAAGCCTGTGGGGAAAGGCTCCAAAATGTCACTTCTGTGCCTCTCCAAGGACTTGCTCTTTTCTGTCTTTGCGTTTCCAGTGGGAATGGTAAGTTTTGATATTAGGCTACTTGTTAGTCTGTTTTTTTTTTTTTTTTTTTTTTTACCTGCTATAATAGAAAACAGGGGCCTAAACTGATGTAGGCTAATAAACAGTACTGTTTCGTGTATGTAATATGCTTTACGTGTGAAAAGTGCATTGTGCTAGTAATCTAAAGATTAGATTAGTATCTAAAGCTCCATGCTTCATGGGGCGGTGCCTTTTTAAAAAAGTACACTTTTATATTTACACCAAAACGTAAATATTAATAACTTAAAGGTACATATTAGCCTGATATCTAACGAGTAAAAAGTACTACCTGACCTTTAAAAAGTGTACTGATTTTGTATCTTTTTGCCCTGAGTGTACAGTATAGTTCAGAGGTCTGAACAAGTGTTGCTCAGGATCATTATTTCTGTTGTGTTTTCCGATTTAAAATAGAATAGACCAAACCATACATTGTCAAATCTAATTTGTATGCACAAATTAAATTAAAAACGAAGTACTGTGGCAGCACGAAAATGTCTTGAAAAGAACACCATAGTGCTGCCATGGTACTCCAATGGTGAATGTTTGATACTCTTTTTGTTAATAACTACAGCAATACAAATAAATGGGATATTTCAAGAATCAAAGATAAGTGGATCTACTGTTGTTGAATAGAGTCCATCAGAACCCATTAAATGCTGCTTGTGCATAGACATTTAGGCATTTAGATTTAACAGAAAGGCATAGAAATGGAACCAATGAATGTGCACCATCTACTGGTGGTTAATGGTAATAACGCTTTTTTAATGCATATACAGTAGAAGAAATGCATACGATTGACTACATATCAGTTCTTCAAGCTTTAATAAGTAGTTACAATTGTGTGCATCTTATTATTATTGTTATTTTTTATTTTAATTGCTTTAAGTTTGTAGTTCTGCTGTTTTGGCTGATTTTTACCTATGATCGACAACTGGTCTATCCAGCTTCAATGGACCGCCTCTTCCCTCCATGGATGAATCATGCTATGGTTTGTTCTCTATAATGTATGATACATTTAAAAAAAAAAAAAAGTCAATTAAATAATCTTCCTTCACAATTAAACTGACCTTTTGATCCATAGACTGACTGATACAGTGACTTTGTATGCTTGACTCATAGCACAGTCTTGTTCTCCCAATCGTGTTTGGTGAGATCCTGGTGGAGCCACATATCTATCCTAAAATAAAGAATGGTTTGGCTGCTTTAGGATTTGTTACTGCTGCTTACTTAGGATGGTGAGTTATGATTATGTAGGTGACGAGTTATGAAACTATTTGCCAACAACACTAATACAGTTTTCTCCCTCTCTTTTAGGGTTGTTTGGGTGTATCTAACGGTGGGAATCTGGGTTTACCCTATACTGGGGATGTTCAGCAGCTCAGGATTGACCATCTTCTTCTTTTTTAACATGCTTGTGATGGCGCTGCTGTACTTACTGGGACAAACTTTGAACCATGAAGTTTGGGGTAAGAACAGAGCAGAATCATGCTTCTGAGTTTCATTTCATTATATATTTTTATCTTTTGGAATATCTGTGAGAAATGTTGTAGCAGCAACAGTATATAAATAGTTAACCAATAACAATATACTAATTCATTTCCGTTTTACTCTCACAGGGAAAAAACATCCAAAATTTACAAGAACATAATGACACATGATTCCTGTAAAGGTGTTCTGGCGAACTGGCCTCATGAATATCTGATATGAATCATTTCCAAGTGATTTGAGTGGCGTCAGTGCAGATGTCTGATGCCACTCATTTGTAATAAGTACACTAGCATTATCATAGTTTTGTGTGTGTGTATATATATATATATATATATCTATATATATCTATCTATATATATATAAATATAAATATATATATATATATATATATATATATATATATATATATATATATATATATATATATATATTTTTATATATATTTTTTTTTTTTTGTGACCACTTCTGCTAATGTAAATTTGAAACTGCAATATGTATCTGATATTACAGACATTTCTGGGAACTTTAGACATATTAGACAGTTCTGGCACTGATGATGAAGCGAGTGTCTTGTCCTCTAACATTTATTGTAAAAAGTAATATATATTATAATAATATATTAATAATATATTTATTTAATACTAAATATAGTTCAAATCTATTGACTTATATACTGATATATACTCAAGACTTACTAATAAAAAAATTATAATTAAACTTTATTTGGAGCACTTGTGCACAATGCACATTTCTTAATATTAACCTTAAAATGGGTTTTAATGCAACTACTGATGAGGATTGTATGATATTTGAATAATATTAGACTTTTTATGCATGATATACACTGTATTTAAATGTGCCTAAAGTATACTTGCAATAGTTTCAATATACTTCATTATATCTTTAGTTGGAATTCAGCGCTCCTTGCACCCAATTAAAGTGCATTAAGTACAAAATTAAGCTAGTTGTTCCAATTTAGCACACTTTAAATATAGCAGATTAGTATACCAGTAGTACTACTGCAGGGTATTTTAAGAAGCATATAAATATGTAAATGCATTTGTTGTCAACTCAGCATGAAATAAATGCATAAAAATACATTTCAAACACATTTTAATACATTTCTCACTAAGGTGGCAGTTTTATACATTTGTAAAAAGCTCGACATTACTTTGTTAAACTGTTTGTACATTATAGCTTCATATCTTAAAAACGGAATTGCTTCAGTTAATTTCAGATTTGTCTTTGGAAACTTTGTATTTTGGGTTAGAAATGCCAAATAATTCCTTTACATTGTGCATGTAGGAATATGTTTAATGCATGCATATCCAAATGTTAGAAACATTGTTCTTCTTCATGGGAACTGGTGCTTCCTTTTTTGTCCATTGGGTGCTTTCTTCTTTGTCCATTTCACCAGAGTCTATCAGAACAGATGATCCAGATGTTTTGGATATCGTTTCATAGGAAGTGCTTCACAGTCTTTTGGTTTGGGAGGACAACAGTCTTTGCCATGTCACATGTTTCCTTGATCCAGTAACCGAAGTAACCTGTACCAGGGTTAATGATCAGGGAGCAAAACTCATAATCATTTGGATGACTCTTCCCCTCTCAGGTTGAACTTCCTCTCAGATCTCTGTATTCTTTTATATGGTGCAGAGTGTTTGGATCTGCATCCACCAGCCCAACAGAGAGGAGTTTAACGATGAGGTGAACTTCCTGATCATTCATTCTCCACTGCAGGAAAACAATCAGATATCAATGTGATCCTTCAGTCAGCAGTAAGAGATTTATTTTCACATATACAGTATAGCCAACTACCTTGTTTATGTAAAGTATATTTTTTTCTTGGAAGGCATTCCCAACTTTGGCATGTATCTGTTTTGGAGACAATACAGTCAATAAACATGTAAGACAACATTCAACCCGCTTTTGAGCAAAACAGCAGCATTAAAACATAAAATTACTGCTGTATTTATTGCTTTAATGCAGTTCCAAGACTCTTCTCGAACTGCAGATAGTACAAAAACCAAACTAACACATAATATCAGCATTATGTACGTGTCAACTCCCTCTCCACCTGCTTTTGTCATATATTTTTCTCTTCTGACTAGTCTATTGTCTCAACAATAGATGTAATAGCAAGATAATCATGTATAATTTGCTGTTGACCATTACATCCAGATTAACCAGTTTTAAAAACATCTTTAAACTTTTCTTCTCACCTGACTCAGACCATGTGACATGCACTGGATGATGACAATAAGCCCCAAAGCAATCTGTAGAAAGAAACATTTGAATTTTCATGAGGAATTCAGAAAAAAACATGTTTGCAAAAAGATACAAATGGAAGAAAACTGTATAAATAAAAGAGAAACAGTACAAATGACACACTCTAGACTTGAATGTTTAATACTCCCAAAGGCTGCATTTATTGAATCAAAAATACAATACAAACTGCATATTGTGAAATATTGTTACAAATTAAAAGAACCGTTTTTTTGTTGTTGTTGTTAATAGAATTTCAAATGTAATAACATACATACATATATGTATATATATAAAACATAAAAAATATATATAATTTTTGTTTACATTAGAATTCTAAACAAGCCTTTGTGGTTGATAGATCTGGTTAGCCCTAAAATACTGCATGTATATTTAATTGAACTGTAGATTCTATGTATCACACAGCAAACACAAGCATTAAAACATGGTGATAATGTAAAAACCTGGTAAACTTACCCCCACAATGTACAACATGACTGTTTCTTTGTGTATTCCTCTTGTGTGTGTTTGTCTCTGTTCAGTGCTGTGATTTATAAGAAGCTGAAAGGCCATCATGTGAACAGAACCAGATGTGCAGGTTTAACACGTATGTCCAACCCCAGGTGACAATGGCAGACAATCATCAGCTTTCCACACACACCGACAACTGGAAAATCCTCCTGACGCACAGTCCTGTGACACAATTCTGGACTACTGACGTTGTTTTGAAAGCAACAATTAGACCCCAGTGTTTTTCTTTTCATTAGTAAAGAGGGTTTGATCAGAGGTAATGGCACATGTGAAGTGTCTTTTCTGCCGTCTTACATTCATGTGATCAAAAAGACTGAGAGGTGACGCACAACATTATACTTCAAGCATCTCAAACCAATCAACAAAGAACAAGATGTTGTTTCATTCGATTACACAATTCTGTAGGTTCTTCAGATCACCATAAAGCAGTTGTTTTTTTAAAGAACTTTAAAATAAAAAGTTCTTGACAAACAAGTTTTTATTTTTAGAATCATCTAAAAATACTGTAGAGCAAACACCTTATTGTAAATTCTATTTTTGAATGCCTCACATTTTTGCTATATTATTAAAGTGTTGTTGTTTTTGTTGTTGTTTTATAGAAAAACTGCTTTTTTAATCAGAAGAAAAGTAAAAGAGTAACTTAGTAAAAGAAGTGTAACTATTTCAGTTACTTTATTACGTTAATGTAACTGATCAAATGTAATAACTTTTTGATTACTGTTCTAAATGTCTAATGTTTTCAACTGTTAATCATTTTTAAACATGTAAACGAAGGCAGGGTTAACCTTATAGTAGCACTCAACACTGACTACTGTCAGACTTTCTAAATCCTTCATCACTTAGATTAAAATAATTTAATTTTAAAAAACACCCACCAGAAAATCAGACTTACTTTACAATCATTCTGAGATTAGATACAGATTTAAAACCATAACAGAAAATAGCTACAATACTGTTTTTGAAATAAAATCAAAACATAAAGCTGATATAGCTGATCAAGTGACCAGCTATTAGTTATAATAAATGGTTCGTAAACAAATGTAATGGATCGAGACCATTAGATAAATATGCATCCAATGCCACTGGTGCTGTTAGGAGGAGAAAAATGCCACAAGCTAAATGTACAAGCAAAACAGCTAAATGCAAATGCAAAAAAGAAAGCATATACATAAACCCAAATAGAAAATAAAACAGTTATCGAATAATTACGTGTCCTGTGTGTACTAAGTGTACTTTTTTTTCATGTTTTAGAGCAGTCACTGCAGTTTATGGAAGTTATTAATTAACTGTGACAAAAATTATAAGTACTGAGTAATGTTAATTAACTATGGACTTATGGTTAGGTTAAGGGTTAGGGTTTGGTTTAGGGTTATTTGCAAGTAATTATGCATCATTTATCTTTATAATAAGAGGTACATGTAACGTAATAAGGAAGTGTTACCTTTTTTTTTTATTAAATTGCGTAATTTTGTTACATGTAACTAGCCTACTTACTAACACTGTATATATATTAATTCAGTGAACATTCAAAAATGAAAGTGTGATAAATTAACTAACACACACACACACACACACACACACACAGGAATGTTGTCATGACAACAGATCATTTGGTCTAAAACCATTTAGAGCATGTTAAAGTCATTTTTAGAAACTGATGTGGAGCCTTTGGTGAATAAATGTAGAAACCTGAAACATTAAGGAAGTGAATGAAGAGTTAAAAGGCAAATGGTTTATAAGAGAGATGTTATACAATTACAGTGCACTGTATGAGTGATGAAGAATCCACATTTATTTTTCACATGCATCAACATGATTAATCTAAAAGTACAAATCTCCATCAATAGCACACTGGCAATCTGATTAATTTAAAAATTTGATGTGGACAGAATATGGTTTGCTATGGAATATTATATTTTTCTTCATTAGCCTTCATAGTTCTCAATGCTTTTAGTTGTTGAATATATTCTGTAGTAAATCTGAATATTGAAGCTACTCTGGGTCACCAGCAGAGGGAGGCAACACAGAGAGAAACCACATCAACGGTGGGGTGCGTTTCCAGAAATCAACTACGGTAAAATTCCGTCGTTACCAATCGAGGTCAGCCTAGTTAGCTTACGATGAGTTTGGGAAACGCTAAAAGTAAAAAAAAAAAAAAAAAAAAAAAACACTTATTGAAGAAACTCAAGACGGTTCAACCGCGATACGTTCTATATTCGTTAATTACATCAAATGTAACGTTAGGGAATATCCAATGAGTTATTGTCTGTATTTTAGTATAATTATAAGGAGCGAGTATCAAATAGAAACTATATTGCTTAAATTTAGTATTAAGACATTTAGATTTATTATGAAACGAATTGGCATTTCCACGGTAGAATTGAAGTCAAGAAATGTTTTAATTATAGCCTATTTTAAACAATATAATTCTTCAAATAAAAATGCATTAACAAAGGTCTTATTTCTTAAATAAAAATAAATAAATAAAAAATACACATACATGCAAAATACTTAGCATACATAAATACATTTAGTATTTTCTCAGTTCCATTCGTCATATGAGTGATTCTAAAAGTTTTCTCATCAGATTCCAAGTCGATGCTTGTCTTTGTGCAAGTGTAATTTTCCATGAAGTGGTCAGAAAGCACCAGTTATGGGGAACTCATTGTTACCGCTTGTCATCGATTCAAATTATTTCATTAAATATCTCAAATACGAATTTTAAATAGGTACAGGTTCAAAATAAACGCTTCCCATTCAATATTATAAAATATTTATACTGAAAATTGGATAAAAATTAGTTTCCGGAACATATTTTACATGTCCTGTGAGCTTCCCTTTTGAAAAGCGCGTTGTGATTGGTCAGCTGGAGCCCATGTAACCAATCACAGCGCGCCTACCATGGAGGAAGGAATAAATGCAAGATGGCTCCTCATATAAAATCAGCTGCCTGGCTTCTCTTTTGTGATCAACAAAATTACTTTCCCCCGTTTATTCGATTAAAATACCGTTTTCGGGGAAGTGCTGAGGGATAAACAAATCTGTACGCTGGCGTAGGTGTTACTCGGCGTCCTCGGGCGCTGTGGGAAATATTTAATACGCGAGCAGACCGATTTTGAGGCAGTGCGCGAGAGATCGGGCCTGTCCGCGCACGCGAACCTGAACCGAACCCCGCGCCTGGATCCAAACCCAAGCAGCTCATATGGCTGTTTCAAGGTGAGTCTGTTGGCTAAAGGTTGATTTACGAAAGGCAAATGTGTCTCCACAGTGGAATTTTCTAACTCTTAATAACTTACTTTTGTTATATACATTAACGTAACGTTAGGTAAATGTATGTCAGTCGAGTTCTTTCTAACGGTCAGTTTTTTTTAAAAACAAGTAACGTTAACGTCTTTCTTTCTAACGGTCAGTGTTTTAAGATAAGTAACGTCACGTTATACGTTACTCCTCACAACCGAAGACTGCAGAAGCCGTATAACGTTAACCTCCAACAAATATGACCTGTCTCTTGAAGTATATCGTAAATAAGTCGTGTTTTTTGTGTTCCTTATGCGTAATGAATCCAACAATTTGTGTTCTGCCATATTAATTCTACTTTATCCTGGGAAATCTCCGCTGGGTGATTAGTGGACTAACGTTAACCCCCCGCAGTGTCATCCCTGTCAGTAAATAACGTTACAGTTATAACATCCAGACTGACTGAAGGCAGTACTCGTTTCTCCTAATCCATCGCTTCAGTTGATACAGTAGATTAATGTGGCGTTATATAACACCATTTGACAGGATGGTATGAGGAAACCTGCTAGCAGATGTCTGTTTTTACACGAAAAACATTTTTTACTAATTAAAATATATGCAAAGAAATAAATGAATGTGAGATCCTCATGGAAAGCATCTGTTCTTCATGAGTCGGGTCGCCCTCTCATGGGTGACGCCACGTTGGTTACGTGACCAGCTATCAGTTATAATAAATGGTTCGTAAATAAATGTAATGGATTCAGACCATTATGTAAATATGCGTCCAATGCCACTGGTGCTATTAGGAGGAGAAAATAAAAACGGCTAAATGTAAACGCAAGCTTTATTTTGCATAGAGAACACTTTGTCATCGCTAAACTTTGTACTTTTTCATGAGATTTTGGAAAGCGAATTTCACTGCACGCCAAAATTAGTTTGGTCTCTGATATGAAATTGTTAAAATTCAAGTCAGTCTTATTTGTATACTGCTTTTCACAATACATATAGTTTCAAAACCACAATACAGAAAATCATGAAGGTAATGATATATTCTGTTTGTGTATCTTCCAGATGTAGCTATATTTGTATATGTTTGTGTACTCATGCAAATTATTCCATAATACTGTATGAATGCAGATAAAGATGGGGCACACACTGTATATCCAACTTTACATACACATGGCTTGGTGATTAGTGTAGTTTACATTTTGTGACTATATAAACAAATAGGCAGTTTTACTTGCTAATTTGCACATTGCTTTGTGACTGTACTGCATGGGAAAACTTCAGCTTTGCTAATTTATAAGTATTTGTCAAATTATTAATCTGTTTTTAAAAAGACTGTCATGTCATGACCCTTGCAGCGTGTGAAGAAATTTTTCATGCTCAGAGTAAGGTGGGATTGTGGCTTCATTAATGATTTTATAACATTGTACAATTGTGTTGCCAGTCAGACCTTCATTGTGTTAATAATAACATACTATCTTCAGGTTGGAACGACTGTTTATTTTGCTGGATACGGGTACGACTCCTGTTACCCGTAAAGCAGCTGCTCAGCAGTTGGGAGATGTTGTTAAGCTTCATCCACACGAGCTTAATAACTTGCTATCAAAGGTGAGCATTGTAGAATATCTTATTTTTCTTTTCATTTTGACACATCAGACTCATCTACTCGTTTGTAGTCTGAACAGCAAAAAAAAGCATTTTTGTACTAGTAGAACCTGTTTGTATTTGTATTGGAAGAATGTCTTTTCTTTTGTAGCATGCAATATTTCAGAATGCATGCTTGCCATCTGTTATTCACAATAGGGATGTACAATATTGGATTTTTGCAGATATTTTTCAACTCATTTTGGCCGATGCGGATATTTCTTTTTGTTTGGAAGCAGCACCAAGTCTTTCCTGTCCGGAAATTATAAACAAATTGTATTAATTTTTTTAAAGTGTTTTTTTTTTCAAGAACTTATTTGTTAGAATTAAAGATTTTTTTTTTTTTTTTTTTTTTTTAAATGACCGTACTCTGATTTAAAAATTAAAAATAGGCCTAAAAACTATATTTAAATAGCATTGTCAGTTGAAATGCAGCTATCCAAAACAGTGAATCTAATCACCATTTAAGAATAACTTTGCTTCAAAAATGAGCAACATTGCTGACGTGAGGGAATCGGTAGCACGTGTGAGTTTATGTATTCTTCTTATCTGCAAGACATATTGGCATAATTTTTTACATCTGGCCGATGTTTGCATTTAAAGCCATTATTTGCTGATTCCGGTACTGGTCCGATACTATAGTGCATCCCTAATTCACAAAGCTCTCATATGTGATGTGAAAACATTTTGTGATCTGCTTAGACACTTTGAATGTAAAAAAAAAAAAAAAAAAGTATTTTGGCATCATGCTTTTACCATTATTATTGCAATTGTTGTAGCGTGAGCGTGGCGTTTCTGCTGCGTGCCAGTTACGTGATGGCTGCTTCGCGTTTTCTGTGCACTGGCGCGCTGCTGCTAATGTAGGTGATATAGAGAGAGACCGCCGACAGACCAGGATCTTGTCTTCACGACAACAATATCTATACTTCATGTTGAGCATAAATATAAAGCCTACTGATAAAGGAGTAGTCAACAGTATTGACGGCACAATAGACTGTTTGACAGGTGAAATATGCCAGTGTGTCACTGGCCTAAGGTATTCAAAAGGCATCACGCGAGTGTGAACTAAGACTGTCACTTCTCTTTTGAAAATCGATTGCACAATCGATCGGAACAACCAAAAAAAGTTTTGAAAATAAAAATAGGGAATCGATTTTAACCAAATAGGTACACTATTAATAAAAAAATTCAGTAGGCTTTCGGAAAGCCAGACAGAAAATACCAGCAAATACGCGCCTATAAGACCCAGTGACGTCGAAAGCGACCTCTTACAGGAGAGGCTGAGTTATGAAAAGGAGCCACCATTGCCAGCTGACAGCGACCGGCTTTTGTGGTAAAACATTGGCACTAATACTCCCACCCGGCTCGGGCTGGGCTCAGGCTTGCGCTCCGGTTTGCGAGGTAAATGAGCGGTCATGTGATGTGTTTCGACATAATGTGGACAGAGTATGAGCTAATGTTGGCATTATTCTTTTATTAAATGTCAGCTGCTAGTGCGAAGCAAATCCGACGGAGCCTTTATCTTAATTTCGTTATTGCCAAATACCAATCTTAATTTAAAATGTATCTTAATTTAATTAGTTTAAAAAAAGACTCGTTTTATTGGTGTAGTCTTCATTAGTTATTAATAAATTGTTAAAACATGTATAAATGACTCACTCTTGACATAAGGCAAAAGAGCTGCGACCGTGCGCACATTTGAATAATGTCGGGCTGTAAATGGGTTCGGGCTTTTAAAAAGCTGTCAATCAAAATGCACTTGTCGCGCTCTGGTCCTGTCGGGCCGATTACAGCTCTAATGCCAATAAATAAGAATATTGCTGACTTGTGCATTTCCAGCGGTCTCTTTACGTCCCTCTGTTATTTGGCGTTGAAAAAGGAAACGTCTTTTTTTTTTTTTTTTTTTTTTTAGACATGGAAAATCGATTTTTCAATCGATTCAATGAACACTTATGTCTTAAAAATCGAAAATGCTTTTTCACAAAAGTGACCGCCCTAGTGTGATCATCACTACAACTAGGAAAAAAACTATTGTAATTCAAACGCAGCTCCCATCGGCATTTTAACAGACCTTTGCTCTTAATTCCGTTTGGTCCAACGCAATATCGATATCTGAGCAGGTCCAAAAACTGAAACTGTTGATGCTGCACTTTACACTTTGGAAAAGTTATATATATTTTTTTTAAATATGAGCAGGCCTACAAGCTGGGATTGGTAATGCTGCACTGTAATCATAGTTATTTATTTTTATTTTTCATTATGTTTTATTATATGATATTGGTTTGAGACTGAGAGTTTTTTATTTAGTGGAGAACTTTGCAGCATTACTTTATTTCTTCTTTTTTTTTATTTTATATATATTTTATTAAAGTATTTAAAAAAAAAATTGTAAACAAATTGTTAAAAAAAAGTTTATAGAAATAAACAACCTGCAGTTTAACGTTTGCATTTCTTTCCCTTACTGTACCAAAAATGAACCGAACTGAGGTAAGTACCGAACCGTGATTTTTGCGTACCGTTACACCCCTAGTTAACTTTATTACTTGCAAAATGCCAGTGTGGAGCTAAAGATTGGAGTTGAAAATGAAATCCGAACTGAACCAGTATTTAGATGTGCAAAACTGATCTGAAAGAATGTTTACACAAAATATATTGTGGGGGTATCAGATAGTGTTATCATGGTAGTTTGAGATGCATATGTTACTGAATTTACAATCCTGTGTGCCTTTTAGGGGTGCTGTCAAACCCTCTTTCGTTTGCTTAATTTTTTTTTTTATGGCTGGGTTAATGATTTTAATTCTGAAAATGTTTAACATAAGCTTTGAGGTAAAAGTTTTGATGGTTTCTTTTTTGCGTACTGTTTTGTACATTTGAACAAAGCTGCCCATAGCTGAATTTTAACTCTTTAGATTATTGATCTGTTTCCTTTCCTTTGGACACAATAGGTTTTAACATACTTAAGAAGTCCAAATTGGGATACACGAATCGCAGCGGGACAAGCTGTCGAAGCCATAGTGAGGAATATTCCAGAATGGAACCCACCTCTAAAGCCAAAAGATGGTGAGCTGATTTGATAAATCCCAGATTGCATTGCTCGAGAACTTGATGTTTTGGGATTTTCTGTCCAATATTTTTATGTAAAGGCATGCTGTTCTGGTAACTAGTTATGTAGTATATATATATATATATATATATATGTATATGTATGTGTATATATATATATTTATGTGTATATATATATATATATATATATATATATATATATAAAATTTTATCAAGGCTGTTTAATGCAAATCAATGCCAGTTTGATCCTGCAGTGGTAATGCCACGGGGCACGTTAAAAGATAACAAGGATTAAGCTTCTGTCTAATGATTGTCTTGAGCATAGAAACTGCTTTTAATGCATGTTGTCTTTCTCAGAGGTGTGTGCCGAAGAGATGTCTCCAGATGAAATCTCCTCAGACCGGCTGAGTTTCTACAGGTTTGATATCTCCCGTCTGCTCAAGCATGGAGCATCGCTGCTCGGCTCTGCAGGTGCTGAATTTGAGCTGCAAGATGACAAGTCAGGTAGGGTTATGTCTTTCATATGTGTGTTAACTGCAGATTTGAAACGTTCATGCTGTTATTACACTTTTTGTGCTTGGTGTTTAAGGTTTGTTCAATTTCTCAATATCAACTCATCGTGCACCTTTTTATTTTCCCACAGACATACATTATCTAAAATGCAACCAAGACTTAATTCAGTGTTACCTTTTGAGTAGAAAATTTTTACTACATGAAAAAAAATAAGTATGGTTCGATACAATTAAATTTGACTTTAATAAGGAAATTAGCAATTTTACGTTTGACATTATTTGTTATAGAGGTGGGTAAGAGGTGCAGGTGATAAGTGTGCCTTTTATTTGCATGTCAGAAGGGGAGAAATTTGAATAATAGTATGTTTCTCATCTCCATCTTTCCATGCACACCTTGGTTTTTCCATTTCACATGTGGTGTTCGTTATTAACTTGTGAATGATACCTTATTGAGTAGTGCTTTTACTTTTCTATGCAGGTGGTTTATTTTTTTATGTATTGGACAGTAAAATGGGTGATATTGAGAGACAAGAATATTATAGATAATTTTGACTTTGATTGCAAAGCAAACACCTAAAACACCCTTGTCGGTGATGACTTTTGTTTTGTAATTCTTACTCCTAAATGCATTCTGTTCTCAGGTGAGACAGATCCCAAAGAGCGTTTGGCCCGGCAGAGGAAACAGTTACAGAAGAAGTTGGGATTGGATATGGGTGCAGCGATCGGCATGGACACAGAGGAGCTTTTTAATGATGAGGACCTGGAGGATGCCTGTGCTTCCAGTACCAACAGATCACAGCCTGGGAAAAGCCTGGGCTGTCACTTCTCACGCAACCATTTGGTGAGTGGTGCTGGAATCTCTTACAAATGAAAAACGCTTCAGAAAGCATACAGTTTTAAGGCTGAACATGCATAAATCACTGAAACTATTGCCCAGCACTAATACCAGGTGTTTTACTAAAAGGGCCTTTACTGTATTAAAATATTCAATTGGAAGTTTAGTTTTGTGCTCTCCTCTTCAGCCGGCTGCAGAGCTCATAGATTCAGAGTTTCGTCCAGGCATGAGCAATCGACAGAAGAATAAAGCCAAGAGGATGGCAAAACTTGTGGCAAAGCAGAAATCCAGAGATGTGGATCCTAATGAGAAGAGGTAGAGATTTCATTGCTTGCTTTTAAGTTAATGTTAAATCAAAATTGCCATTCATCTTATACTTATTAGATATTTGGGGTATATTGACTTGTTTAACAGTTTTGTTAGTGGGTGAAAGTAGACGTGTTCTAAAACGGCTTTAATGCTTTTTACAGCCACCTTCAATTTTCAAAGATTTGCACTCCTAGAGATGCATTGAAAATCAATTTCAGAATCAGATCGTGATGTGCCTGAAGACTCCCTGCCCTATGAACAGTATTTCACATTGAAGATAATGACTGTTAATGGGGAGTGGGAGGTCAGTCTGACCACTGCTCTTATGTTTCCTTGCCACAGCAATGACAGTTTTGAGGGAGAGCCAGAGGAGAAGCGCCGGAAAACCACAAATGTAGTCATTGAGCAGCCAGCAACCGACAGCAAAGTCTTAATTGATAATGTTCCTGATAACTCCAGTTTATTTGAGGAGGTGTGAGACATGCACACATGCTTGTTTTTCTTCCACACTTTGAGCTGTTGACATTCAACTGTCAGCTGTGTCTGTCTATATTTTTATGTGTGTACTGTATGTATTTTTCTTTTTGTTTTGTTTCACAGACTCAGGAATGGCCCCTTGAAAGCTTCTGTGACGAACTGTGCAATGACCTCTTCAACCCCTCGTGGGAGGTACTGAAAAACACATTAAATAGAACAAAGCAATTATAACTAAAATTTTGAATAAAAAAAATTTATTCTTACAAAACGTGTTTGCTCTAAAATGGCTGCAAGACCAGGAGGGATCATACAACTAATCTAATCATTCAGTGCTTAGGAAAATGAATGGATTCAAATATATCCATAATTCACAATGTTGCATAATTTTTATATTGCCATCTAAATCATTGTGAATATATCATAAATATTTGTTCTCTCCCAGCCCTGGTTGAGACTACACATTACCACAAATGGAGCAGTAAATTATCTGGCTGTCCTGACAGTATTTTAGAATTATTTTAAGTATTTTTATTACTATTAAAGTATTACTATCTTTTTTTTTTTTGCATTTTAGCTTTTTTTGTATTGTCTATTTTCAGGTTTAGTAAATTTGTGCTTTTATCTATTGATTTTACATTATAAATAGATAAAAGTGTGGGGGGGGGTATCGGCAAAGAACCTCGACTTGGGAACCGAATGCGGGTTGCCGGAGGTGTAGTTCCGCTACATGTTGGCGCACTAACCACAAGGCCATTAGAAAATTATTTATAATGGTTTAAATTCTACTCAAAAACAAGACTAATGCCTGCCAGTTGTGTGCTTTTTGAGACAAACCAGTTTGCATTTACATGTGAAGTGGAGCAATGAAAAATATTACTTGTATGTATGTTTACTGTGAAAGGGGTACTGGTTGGTCAGTGAACTTTTGTTTGGTATTTTTAGATTCGTCACGGTGCCGGCACGGGACTGAGGGAAGTGCTGAAGTGTCATGGTACTGGTGGAGGAAAGACTGTTGGCAGTACAGCAGAACAGGTGTTCACCAGTTCATTGGACATCATCCCTGTCAGAGTTTGTTCAGTGTGTGAATTTTAATTTTTTTTTTGATTCCCTCTACTTTCTCAGATGGAGCGACAGCACCAGGAGTGGTTGGAGGATTTGGTCATCCGGCTTTTGTGCGTCTTTGCTCTTGACAGATTTGGAGACTTTGTGTCAGATGAGGTTTGTCATCTTTCCCCAATTTCTGAAGTATTTTATATTAACATCTGTTGCTCCCTAGTGGTTTGATAAGACTGATCTTTTTTTCTTTCTTTTTTTTGTTATGTAAAAATTGGCCCTATTATTTTTTTTAATTGCTGTAAGCCTGTTTCTTTTTTAAATAAAATGGAAAAAATATTTCAAGTCTTATTTATGGCATGGCTTTAATTTTCTTGGTTTCATCTTAAAGCATTTCTTTTTTTCTTATCTTTCCAGGTGGTAGCACCTGTCAGAGAGACGTGTGCCCAGACTCTGGGTGTGGCCTTGAGGCACATGGCAAACAGTGGCTTTGCAATGACTGTGGACATTCTGCTCAAGCTGCTAACTGAAGACCAGTGGGAGGTTCGTCACGGAGGCCTGCTCGGAATCAAATACGCTCTTGCTGTCAGACAGGTGGAAAAGACTCAGATTCTTATTGGCCGAGATTGAAAATGATATTCTAGATGCTGCAGTGTGTTTAAGTTGTGGTTGACTTTCACATATTGCTGACCCTCAGGATTTGATCGCTGAGCTGCTGCCCCGGGTTCTTCCTGCCATTACAGAAGGCCTGCGGGACCTGGATGATGATGTTCGTGCAGTGGCAGCAGCAGCTTTGATCCCAGTGGTGGATGGATTGGTTCAGTTGCAGCCTGCTAAGGTCTGAGCTGATTCTAGTTTAATTCGCATTTGACAGCTGGTTCAGATATAATAGCCAATGCGGATATATCAAGAGCATGCCTTATCAACAGATGCTGAAAATCTTAAAATAGTCTAATATTGGACAGTTGTTTTGTCGCTGCCAGTGTTTGTGCTTAAAGCACTCTGCATGTGATAAATCCTAATGTTCCAACATAATAAAAAAATTTGTCTAAAGGCCCTGATATACACACACACACGTTTTTTTCATTTAGTGGTTTAAAGAAATTAAAAATACCAAATTCAATTTCAACTTGAAAACAGCTCTCCAGAATGTTGTTGATGGGCTGAACAAAAGAATTAAATCAGAGAAGATTTAAATGTCAGAGTAGGCAGAGGGCCTAAAATTAACACTCGCCTAAATCGAGTAAAAAGTCAGCAGACCTGCCAACATGTACGCATTTTTCGTACTCTGCATGCATTTTGACCCATAAGTACGCTTGTACGGTTCGCTGCTCTCTAGGTACGCATTTTGTTGCGTCTCGCATTTCGCCGATTTCAGATTCTATGCAATCTATGACGCTGATTCTGCCGCTGATCCACAGCGTGTAAGTGGAGTGAAAAGCTTTCGGCCAATCAGAGCGCTGCATGTTAACCCACCGCCCACCTGCCCCTCCTATCCACAAGCTTAGTTGGCATTGGCAGTTAGAAAAGTGGTGGAACGGCTTGAAATCTAGAAGTTTTAGTACTCATAAAATTTCTTCAAGGTTGGCAGGTATGAGTCAGTGTTGACGATTATATGTAATAGTGTCAGTTGGCAGTTGCTGGGTACAACTTCTACAAATAATAACAATGCAATGAAGTAAAACAACAGCCATTCAACACAGAGATTCGCTGTTTCAGACATAAGCAAATAAAAAATGCTTTATAGGTTCCCTTCATTGTGGACACACTGTGGAATGCCCTGCTGGAGCTGGATGATCTCACAGCTTCGACTAACAGCATCATGACCCTCCTGTCCTCCTTGCTCATATACCCACAGGTCCGCCAGTGCAGGTGAGATTTCTCTATTGAAATATGAAAAGCGCTCTCGTGTTCATCGCTATTAATGCCACATTTCTTTACTATGATAAAAGGGAAGCTAAAACCCTGTTTTTCCATTTCCAGCACGCACCAGTCTCTCACGGTGTTGGTTCCTCGAGTATGGCCATTCCTGAGACACACAATCGCTTCTGTTCGTCGGGCTGCCCTAGAGACCCTCTTCACATTGCTTTCCAAAGCAGACCAGGTTGGATAATCTTTGTGAAGGATTAGCAAAATTAAAATATGCAATCTTTTACATTTTCAGTTTCAGTTATTTTTCTCGTTTCCTGCTCTGATTTATGGTTTTTCCCTCCAGAGTTGTGCACTGTGGCTGAATCCCATCATGCAGGACATGTTAAGACACATCTTTCAGTCCTGCATGCTGGAGAGCAACCAGGAGATCCTAGAGTTGATACAAAAGGTATTTCTTACTCTGTTCCATCCTTAGAATGTTTTGTATAATTGATATGTTATTTAGTTTATTCATATTTGGATGGTTTTCTAGGTGTGGGGGGAGTTATTGCGACAGGCCCCGCACCAGTATGTGGTGGCAGCCAGCTGTCCTTGGATGGGTGCATGGCTCTGTTTGATGATGCAAGCGTCACACATCCCAATTGACCCCAATATGCTGCTGGAAGTTAAAGCACGCTTAAAGGTAAGGGTGGAGGTCAGCACCTTTACCTGTACTTTGCTGTAATTAAGAATCAGTTTGACTTTATACACCATCATACGTGCTGCATCTGTTGGTTTTACATACATGAATGACCATATAGTGTGTTTAAAGAAGATAATACTTTTATTTAGCAGTAATGCATTCAATTGATCCGTGAAAGCAGTGAAGGCCTTTTTTTTTTTTTGTTAATTTTCAAATAAATACTGTTCTTTTGAAGTTACTTTTCATTGAAGAATTCTTACAAGAATATAAAACACCTTATCATAAGCAATGTGTTTTGAGCAGCACATTTAGAATGATTATATAAAATTCAGCTTTTCAAAAACATTAAAAAAAAAAGTAATAAGTACAAGTAATAAGTTGCCTGTCCAAAAGTAATAAGTACAGATATAGCTCAAAGATAGCAGATTTCTCACTCTAGATTAGTGCTCACCAGATTGAGAAAGTGCTTTCCAGGTTTTTTTTCTGTACAGTATGCAGCAGACATTCAGTGAATGGACTGTGGGAGGTCTGTGGGCATGCTGTCTGAGGCTGCCTGAGACTAATCCATCCTACAATCTTCACACTTCCCACTCATCCAAAAGTAGATCTGCTCTGAGCTTCATTTTGTTATTCCGCAGGAGAAGGCTTCTGGAAAGACCAGACAAGGATCTGTTCCAGTCAAGGAAACGGTCCAGGAGTACATCGGTGGAGCGGAGACGATTGGCGAAGACCCTGCCACGCGAGACTATGTGGTGACACGTGCACGTCTAATGGCTGCAAAGTGTGTGGGGGGGGATTCTTTAAAAAAAAAAAATAAATAAATTTATTTGTGCCAAATGTGTGACTGACTACTTTTGTTTCCTCCTAGGCTGTTGGGGGCGCTGTGCAGTTGTATTTGTGACCCACAGTTAAATAGCTCTTCTCAGGAACTCCGGCCTGCCGAGTCTCTAGCACAGCTTTTACTCTTCCATCTCAATTCCAAATCAGCCCTTCAGCGGATTGCGGTTTCCATGGTGATCTGTGAGTGGGCAGGCCTTCAGAAGGTGAGAACGGGAGAGGGTCAATTTCAAGTTTATTTTGAAACATGTTAATGACTGTTAGTGCTGTCCTACGTTACAGGAGTGCGAGCTGCTGTCCAGTGTGGTCCAGCCCAGATTACTGGTCATTCTCTCAGAGCAACTCTACTATGATGAGATCGCCATACCTTTTACTCGCATGCAGAACGAATGTAAACAGCTCATAGCACTGCTGGCTGATGCCAACATTGATGTGAGCGAACGAATCAACTCCACTGTATTCACCATCGATCAGGCTAATGAGCTGGTTAGTAAAAGACACTGAGATACAAAAACTACAGTTCTAAAGCATTCTTTTTTTAAATTACAAGAATAAGGTCTATTCTCATCAGTTAACTCTTTTCCCGCCAGCATTTTTGCAAAAAGTTGTCAGCCACCACCAGTGATTTTGATGATTTTTCACTCAAATTTGATGGACTCTAGTATATTTTGTTGTATGAATATACAATATACCGAAATAAAGATTAGAGCCTCTACTTTTAAACAAAATAATCAGTTTAATTCTAGCTTAAAGCATTCTTTTTTTTTTTTTATCAACTCTTGAATATAGGTAGGTTTTAGGGTTGTGACGGTGAGGACATTTTTCCACCAGTCATTCGACATGTGGCAACACTGGTAATACGGTGGGGGTTGTATGAATCTTCGTTTGAGTGTTTCCTCTTTCCCTCACTTTCCTTTGCTTAAATAGCTTATAAAAGCACTGTGCATGTTTTACGTTCACTTTTAGCGGCTATTCGGCATCAACTGCTTTAATTAAAGCAACAACACAATAAAACTTAGAACATAGAACTTTTATTAATAAAATGGATAAAAATACACCATGCTATATGCCTAATATAAAAGAACAAATAACTTACACAAAGTTTAAATGGGTATAGGTACAAAACAAAATCAAAACAAATAATTATGAAATGAAGAACGTTTATTATCAAAACAAATAAGAATGTTTGGAGGCAGGGATGGCATAAACAATCATGTAAAATAATAAAGAAAAAAAAAGTTAAAATCAAATAACTGTGGAACCAAATAAATAAACACATTTAAAAAAAAAAAACTTTCAATATCACTTGGATTAATGGCAGAAGTAAAAAAATCCAAAGTATTTTTAAAACAGGCACTTTTACAATTTCGTTTTGAAACTCTAATGTGGTCATCAGTTGTTTTTTTTGTTTTTAAACCTCACACTTCTGTCGGTCCACTCGACTCACTCTCCTCATGATTAATGAAATCTGATCTGTGATGCGCAACTGTCGTTTGTGTGCTGCATCGTCACCGGTGGTGCGTCTTAACACCGGTATCATTACCAACACAGTCTATCGCAGCAAGCCTAGTAGGTTTCATAAAAATGCATAATTTTGAGCATAAAGTTGAGAAAATGGCGAAGAAACATTGTCTTCTAAATGACGAGATAACTCAATGGCGGGGAAAGAGGTAATCAATTACATAATGCTTTGTGATAGTCTCAGCAGAAAAAACAATCCATACATTTCAGTATGGACAGGGACAGACAACAAGGCAACTAAGTACCTATTTGCAACACTGAATTAATCTCTCCAAAATGACTAGTTTTCATTCTCTCTAGGTGACCACCATCTTCTCAGAATGCACCTCCTCTCTGAACCTCCAATCACATCAGTTCCAGCTGCTGGACAGCAAGAGGTTGCAGGCTCGTTCCACTGTGTGCGAGACCAGCGCCGACTGGCAGCAGCTGCAGCTGAGAGTTCATACCTTCGCTGCCTGCGCTGTGGTTGGACTTGCCATGCTGCCGGATAAACTCAATCCTGTTGTCAGGCCCCTGATGGAGGCGGCCCGCCGCGAAGAGAACACGCTCGTCCAGGGTTATGCAGCCTCCAACATTGCTCGCCTGCTGCAGCTGTGCGCTGCCAGATCTCCCTGCCCGAATGCCAAGATCTTGAAGAATCTCTGCAGCTCGGTTTGTGTAGATCCAATGCTCACCCCTAGTGCTGCATGTCCTGTCCCACCAGCCAGCACTCCAGCAATACAAGAGAGCAGTAAAGGTGAGAGGAAGACCTTATCTCCAATTCCCATATCCCATATTTTCATTAGCTATATTTATGAAACATGATCGGCACAAATTTGTGTGTAAATTGTTTGTAAAGTCTCAATTTAATTCAACATTTAAGTGAAATATTTATTTATAAATTATTTCTAGTAATTAATTGAATCATATTAAGGTCCATTCAGGCCCTTTTAAAATGAAATGTATGTAATTTATAATAAATAAAAAAAATCCTATTGATAATGTTCAGAAAGGATGCACCAAAATATTTCTACTTAATTTGAATGTTGCGGTTTTAGAGGTGTTGTATTTAATCTATCCTGCAGCATCTGTGGCAGAGAGGGATGCGATGCATCACATGGTGAACAAGTCAAAGGGCATCATCACCCTTTACCGGCATCAGAAAGCAGCTTTTGCCATCACCAGCAAAAGAGGTCCCACACCAAAAGCCCCCAAAACTACCAACAATGACCTGCCCCTCGGAGGCAGCATTACCACAGAAACAGATGAGGTATTTACAGCATTATAATTAGCAGCTTTACTGTGTTCTCTTCAGTGATCTCATATGATTCTCTGTGTAATCCTAACCTAGGGTAAGAAGCCATGTCTTATCCAGAGGAGAGGAGCAGAGTTCTGCTTGATGACCGTTGCCAGGCATTTCGGTAAGGAGTTGACCAAAACTTTGCCATATCTGTGGGAGTCCATGACTGGTCCGCTGAGGAATGCGCTGGATGCTCAGGGATTTGGTATGTCTGCCTTTACTTTGTTCGTAACCATTGTTTCCCTAGTGAAGTTTTTAATTGAAATGAATTGAGATTTGTGAAAAGCTCTTTATAAATTCAGATTAATGTTTCTTAAAATAGCAGTTCACCAAAAAAATTAAAAAAATGTGATCACCTTCAAGGCATCCAAGATGTAGATGAGTGAACTATTCCTTTAGTAAATGCTCTTCCTGCTCCTCATTTGGTGTTTGTTGCAGATTCCAGCCAGCTGCTGAAGCAGGGAGACCCGGTTGCTCAGGAGCTTGTGAACTCTCTGCAGGTGCTGGAGGTCACAGCAGGAGCCATGTCCCAAGAGCTCATCCCTTTAGTATGGACACACACACATACATTCATGAACATTCAGTATCACTACATGAACCGTGGCAGTTTTAACCGGTCTCCTGTTGCCTCTCTATCTGCAGTTGATGGAGCAGTTGCCTCTCCTTTGCACCTGTCTGCAACATCCATACACAGCCGTACGTCACATGGCCGCGCGCTGTGTGGGCGTGCTCAGCAAGATCACTACTATGGAGACCATGAATGTGTTCCTGGAACATGTGCTTCCCTGGTTGGGTGCTATTGATGACAACACCAAGCAGGAGGGGGCCATCGAAGCCCTGGCCTGTATCCTCTGCATGTCACAAATAAAAATCAAGCTCTTTTGTTGTATTAAAAGTGTCTTTGTATTTCACGTAGGTGTAAAATTATAATGCTGCTTAAATTTTTACAAATCGAGGAAGGTGTACTAAACAGTTTGGAGTCAGTAAGATGATGATTATTAGTAGTAGTGGTAAGAAATTAAGTAAGGATACATGAAATGGATTAAAAGTGACCGAAGCCTTTTATAACATCTCAAAAGTATTTACTATTTAAAATAAATTTTCAGATGTTTCTTGAGGTGCAAATCATCCTATTAGAATGATTTCTGAAGGATCATGTGACATGACTGAAGACTGGAGTAAAGCTGCTAATAATCCAGCTTTGCAGCAAAGGAAGAATTTAACTTGAAAATTTATTAAAATAGGGAACCGTTAAATTGCAACATTTAATACAATTAATCAGCATTTTTGATCAAATAAATGCAGCCTTGATGATCTTAAGAGACTTCAAAAACATTCAATCTCACTGACCTCAAACTTTCAGACACTAGTTTACAAACATTTAAAGTGTGTACAGTGGTGTTCAGAACACATATTATCCTGAGCACAGTGTCCAGGTGTGATGGAGCAGTTGGATGTGGATATTGTGCCCTACATTGTGTTGTTGGTGGTCCCTGTGTTGGGCCGTATGAGTGACCACTGTGACAGCGTGCGATTCATGGCCACGCAGTGCTTTGCAACCCTGATCCGACTGCTTCCTCTTGAGGTGAGCGATCAAGAATGAGCATAGTCAAGCATTCATGCATCTCATAGTGTCTAATAATGCAAGACTTTCAGCTAAGAGTTTGAAGTGAGGGGTGTTGAGTCATGTCTGTTCTCAGTACAGTGGAACTCATCACTTTGTTGCATAACTTCTTTGCTTTGCTTCTTTCCTTTTTCATCTTGGTTCTTTTTTTTTCTTTCAGGCTGGAATCCCAGATCCACCGTCTATGTCTGAAGATTTAATTCAACAGAAGGCCAGAGAACGACACTTCCTCGAGCAGCTGCTTGATGGAACGAAACTGGAAAATTATAAGATTCCTGTGCCCATCAAAGCAGACCTCAGGAAATACCAACAGGTGTCTTTGCTTTTCACGCTTCTGTCAATGAAAGTCTTTTATTTTTTTGCAAATCTAGAGATTGAAACGAGGCTAGTAACTAATTAACAAATACATCTGACTGCATAAATTGCTGGTGATTTTGATTCAGAGTTTATTTCTGAACTTCGTCCTGCTCTCTTTTGTAGGATGGAGTGAATTGGCTGGCATTTTTGAACAAGTACAAGCTTCATGGGATCTTGTGTGATGACATGGGTCTGGGTAAGACCCTACAGTCCATCTGTATTCTGGCAGGCGATCATTTCCTCAGGTACACCCCAAACCAACTTCATTCTTCCGGGGCTTTGCAGATTTCTAGTGTATAGTTAAAATGCAAGACTTTATTTGACCCGCTAAACTGTGTTGCTGCATGTGTGCAGGGCTCAGGAGTATGCCAGGTCAAAGGCTCCCGACTGTTGCCCTTTGCCTTCCATAGTTGTGTGTCCGCCCACCCTGACGGGACACTGGGTGGATGAGCTTGGGAAGTTCTGCTCTAAAGAGTATCTCAATCCTCTGCACTATACTGGCCCCCCTACGGAAAGAGCATGGTACCATCATAAGAAATTGCTTATTGACTTGTTGCCCAGGTTTTAAAAAATGAATAGGAAATGCAAGTTCAGTTTTCGTTCTATGCAGGTTGCAGCACCAGGTGAAGAAACACAATCTAGTTGTTGCCTCGTATGACGTCGTTAGAAATGACATTGACTTTTTCAGGTAACAACTTGTTTGTTACATGTTTATTATTCTTCATATACAGTGGGATGAAAGAAAGCATCATTATTTCAATGTCATTTTCTCATACAGGGATATTAAATTTAATTACTGTATCCTTGATGAGGGTCACGTCATAAAGAATGGAAAGACCAAACTTTCTAAAGCGATCAAGCAGTTAACTGCCAACTACAGAATAATCCTCTCAGGAACCCCCATCCAGGTGAGAATTATACTCTTGGATGGCTTGTATACGCCACTATTAAAAAGCTTGGGGTCAGGAAAAACAACTGCTGTTGGCAAAGGAGTATGTTCAGAAGACAATACTCCAGTCTTCAGTGTCACATGATCCTTCAGAAGTTGTTCTTTTGATGCTCAAGGAATATTTATTCTTATCAGTGATTGAAACAATGCATTTTTATTAATGAATCGAAAGTTCATAAGAACAGCATTCATTTGAAATCAAATTATAAATGCCTTTTGTCACTTTTGGTGAATTTAATGTCTTTGCTGAATAAAGTATTCAATTATTTAAAAATTAAAATCTTACTGACTTCTTGACTGTTTTTGCCAAAAGGCACACGATCATGATTTAATTTGCCAAACTAATGCCTGTGCTTGTTTTTCACTTGTCTCTGCAGAACAATGTTCTTGAGTTATGGTCTCTCTTTGACTTCCTGATGCCAGGGTTTCTTGGCACTGAGCGTCAGTTTGCTGCCCGCTACGGGAAGCCCATCCTCGCCAGTCGAGATGCAAAAAGTTCCTCACGCGAACAGGAAGCGGGTGTGATATTTTTATTTTTTTATTTTTTTACGTCTCTTGGTCTCCTCATTGTTGGAGCACAGACTTCTCAGTTTGAAGCTTTTCCTCAACTTTTTTATGTTTTGGACCATGGGAATCACTTAAGACTATGGATTCTTTACGTTGTGACAGTTTTAGATGTTTGATCTATGAAGCAGCTCTTGAAGTCATTTTAGCAATGTTGCCATCTTTGGTCTAAAATAATGTTTTGATGTGTTTTTTCAGGTGTGTTGGCAATGGAAGCTTTGCATAGACAGGTTCTGCCCTTCTTACTGAGGAGAATGAAGGATGATGTGCTTCAAGATCTGCCACCCAAGATCATACAAGATTACTACTGCAACCTCAGTCCTCTACAGGTACAAAACACAAACACAGGATGTTTATCAAGGATGTGGCCGCTGATTACAGCAAGATTCTATGATTTCATTGTGTGTCAGAAGGGATCTGTACAGTGCCACTACAAACATAGTGCATAGTTCAGCTTTCTTAGTAGCAATCATAAAACATTAAACCCCTTCAGTTCATATGAATTTAAATGTCTTAGTCATTGTTAAAAAATATTAATTTAATATTATTAGTTACATAACCTTTGTTCTTTCACCTGTGCCTGATCAGATTCAACTATATGAGGACTTTGCAAAGTCTCGTGCAAAGGTGAACGTGGAGGACGTTATTTCCACTGCGTCTGTGCAAGAGGAGGAAGAGAAACCCAAATTAAAGGCCACCGGACACGTCTTCCAGGTTGATCTCAGGAAGTCTTATAAAAGCACAAGATTATCCTCCTCTCAGTTGAATAGTCTGTAATGTTCGTGGTGGATGTTTCAGGCTCTGCAGTATCTGAGGAAGCTGTGTAATCACCCAGCGCTGGTGCTGACCCCTCAACACCCAGAGTACAAACACATCACAGAACAGCTGAGCAGACAGCACACCAGCCTCAGAGACATTCAGCACGCCCCAAAACTCTCAGCCCTCAAACAGGTGCGGCCACTTATCTGTACTACCCAAATTTGCCCTTGTTATATTTATATATAGTTAGCAATATCAGCTATTATTCAAGTTATATCTCAATCATTGATATCAGCCAAGGTTTGTTTTTTGTTTTTTTTTCTTAAATTTTTATTTTTAAGCCAATTCATTAATATCAACCTTTTTTTTTTTTTTTTTTTCTCCATCAAATCATCATCAAATGCCATCTAGAATAAAATGCAAACAACACCGTAACAACAGAAGCATGTATGTATTTTTGCTCTGTAGCTGCTGTTGGACTGTGGACTGGGTTCTGCTGGAGCAGCTGATGGGGGCACAGAAGCTGTTGTGGCCCAGCACCGTGTTCTGATCTTCTGCCAGCTGAAGAGCATGCTGGACATCGTGGAGCAGGATCTGCTCAAAACACAGCTGCCCACAGTCACCTACCTCAGGCTGGATGGAAGCGTTCAGGCTGGCCTCAGACACTCCATAGTCTCTAGGTGAAACAGCCACGCAAACTACACTGGAAAGATTTCATCTCATGGGCAGATCGATTTGGGTCTCTATATGGAAATTTGTATTTCTATTTCTTTTTCTTTTTATTCCTACAGGTTCAATAATGATCCGTCCATAGATGTTCTGCTGCTCACTACCCATGTGGGTGGGCTGGGTTTGAATCTGACTGGAGCAGATACCGTGGTGTTTGTGGAGCATGACTGGAACCCTATGAAAGACTTGCAGGCCATGGATCGAGCTCACAGAATAGGACAGGTACAGAAGAATCATGTTTTGTGCGTTTTATTTTATTTATTTATTTTTAATATTATTATTATTATAATTTTTTTCCAATGCATTTTTTTTTTTTGGTTGCTATTTTATAGTTAAATTTTTTTATTATATTTTAGCTTTTTGGCCGTTTTAAAGGTGTGTTTAATATATATATATATATATATATATATATATATATAATTATTATTATTTTTTTTTTTACCCACTTCAATATTCAATAAATTCAACTTTGTGACGTTTGCACAAAAATCACATTCTGACGTGTCTATTTGTTAAATTTATGTTGCAAAAATAGGGGGGAAAAAATCTGATTTTTGGGCCACTGTGTAATGCATGCATGTCTATGCATTTCAGAAACGTGTGGTGAATGTGTATCGTCTCATCACACGGGGCACGCTGGAGGAGAAGATTATGGGTCTGCAGAAATTTAAGATGACCATTGCAAATACAGTCATCAGCCAAGAGAACACCAGCCTGCAGAGCATGGGCACCGAACAGCTGCTCAACCTATTCACACTGGACAAGGTCAGGCCATACATGCAAAACACCATCCAATGAGGCAGCGCTGCCCTAAACACTAGTTTTCCACACAAATATCTGCACATGCATTAGTTTAATACCAGGGATTAACAGAACTGCACATTCATACTGATGCCTTGTGTTGATGTTTAGGATAATAAAGCAGAGAAGAGTGAAGCGGCAGCGTCGTCCTCTGGTAAGACCGGTATGAAATCTGTTCTGGATGGGCTGGGCGACCTGTGGGACCAGCAGCAGTACGAGAACGAATACGACCTGGACAGCTTCATGCACTCACTTAAATGAGCCCAGTTCAAAATGCACAACAAAACCAGAAATGACTTGAAGCCCTCTGATTGGACAACGGAGTGTTGTGAGGAAGCACTTAATCCTTAAACACTCCAGTCTAATGATCTTCACAGTCTTACAGCTCTTCCTCTTCCTTTAGGTTCTTACAATTCGCTCGAGATTTGAGGTCTAAAACTGTATGTTATTAATGTGTCACTGGAGGAAGTCTTAAAGCTAATCTTACAAAGTTGAGTGTTGCACAGATGACTACATTTGAACCTCAGGATTTCCAGAACTCACCATCAGTATCCGTGATGACAGTATTTCAGAACTGAATGAAGGGAGCTGGTGAAACGAGAAACTGGAACGCACTGAAACACTTCTGTGATTGCGCAGAAGGACTTTAATGGTTCATCCAGACCACTAGTAGGCGCTTGACTTACTCCTGTAGGATTATGAAGGGCTTGTAGCTGCTGCTCCATCAGAAGTTTTACATGCACTGACTGAGATGTTTTAGGTACAGCTGGAAGGGCGGCAGGACAATGGCCTCGGAAACATTGTAGAGTTTTAAAAGGAAAAGATGGAACTAAATATTTGTGTTATTTGCCTTTTTGGGTAAGCTGGTAGAATTTTAATAAATTCTAATGAGCTCTCTTTAAAAATGCCTTGTCTGTCTGCATTTATGGAGTATTCAAATGTAATGTATTGCAGAATTCACTGAAGTGTGTATATAATATGCCAAAATGGATAAATGGTAAACTAACTATTGTGGTTTTTTTTTCTTTTTTTAGGTGGATGTTTGATTTAAAAAAAAAAAAAAAATCCTATATTGGCATCAGCTCTTTTTTTTGGCATCGGTTTTGTACAATAATATTGTCTTGCTTTTTTCACCTGTGGTTCAAAATATTGAAGTTGAGTTTCACAACGTCTCGTACATCTGTGGTGAAAAGTATCAGGGAAAAAAAAGCCATTGTAAAATTAATTATTTTTCAACATTTCCTGCAGCAGGTGGTTGGTTTGTTTGCATTTCAGCAGTGAAATTCTACAAGAAGAGAACGAGACAAAAAGATGTGCAAAAGATGACAATGTTTCAGTGTCATACAATTACATTTAATAAGATTCGCTCTTGAGTACAGAAAAATCATGAAGGTGGGAAAAGCTAGTAAGCATTAGCAGCACTGCGCATATTTTATCCAAAAAATCCTTTAAATCACAGTTTTACTGCAAAAGACGAGCAGAGGTCCAAGATAACAATCTCAAAGCCTTGTTTAGATGGAATCAGATGTGAACTATCAAATTAAAAGGTAAAATGCATTGGGGAAAAAAATAGGGTTTTAACCAATTTTAAAAATGACAAATGGAGCTAAAAGTATGATAGAGGAAAACCACAAGCCAAAATTACCCGACTAAATATTAGACCAGAATTGTCTTTTAATTGTGAAAGTGTCACTAAACACAGGACATTTTCTAACTATACAGCACAGCTTATCAAAAGGTTCAAATGGTTGCAATATAGGAAACTCGTAAGACTAAAATGGTTTGAAGTAAAAAGAGGTGCGTCTTAGTCCAGAGAATTTTCATGTTTGTTTTTTGACAGTGTTTAAAAGGCCATCACTACAATCAAATCTACTCCACTATACTCTACACCAGTGGTTCCCAACCTTTTTCAACTCGCGGCCCACCCAACCAAACACATATGTTTGCGCGGCCCACTTCAAAAAAATTAACTGACCCCGCTATTGTTGGGTTAATAACTTAGTACTCAGAAGATTTTTTTGATCAATTTTGCAATTGTGCTTTTACAGTCATAAATGCATTAAGGATTAATTTGAAACATATTTCCAAAAGAAAACCAATCAGAGCTTTATCAAAAAGTTGTAACATCTCTAGAACAGACATAAGTCAAAATTATCACTATAGTGAAGATGTAAAAAAAATGTATAGCCTTGTGGCAAAAAAAAAAAAAAAATCCTGTATACAGGGACTTTTTTTTCTTTTTTGCCATGCATTGTTCATAGAGCTCATTAATTGTAGCGGTGCCTCAGGTGTTTGCAGTGTGTATACAGTATGTGTATGCGGTCAGCAGTGAGAGCCCATAAATATAACGCGAAAGCACATTAAAATAATGCACGAGTGCGAATCTCTCTGTTCGCAGCAGATTTCCTTTGCTCTGTCACAAAACCGGTCGTGCTTGCTCAGATACACGCTGCTTTGCGAGGAGAGAGTGTGCACACTTAAAACGTGTCTCCTCTCACTTAAACTGCATCCTGTTCACTAACAAATTCACTCTATGCTCATGTGTTAGACATGAATTATTTTCGCACGTTTTTATTTCTAGCCTTTTACTGCAGTGAGAACGCTCTGATCCGTCAACATTGGCTCAAAAAAAAGGCGCATCACAGACAGTGTGTGAACCTGGAGTTAGGCATATGCGCACGCTCAAATCGTGATTTTAGGACGTTTTCTTTTAATCGCACAGCCCTAGAATGGACTGGAAATGAACAGAAAATAATTGGCGGCCCACCTGCAATACCACCGCGGCCCACTAGGGGGCCGCGGACCACAGGTTGAAAACCACTGCTCTACACAAGTAAAATGCATTCTGGGAAATATTGTGTCTCACTTAAATGCACAGACTGTACTATGACTGTGAAAGTGGAGCTTCAGAGCTTCATGATTTTATGTCTCGACTGGGTTTCATCACAACCTCATGTTTGCTCCATTCTGCTGTCATTTTTTTTATATTGCCCAATCATTGTTACATTTCAGTCACATTATATCACTACGAACCATGATTGCTGTTAATTTTTGTGTGCAATTATTTTTCCCCAATCACACTTACATAAGCAACAAGCTTTGCATTTGAAAGATCTAGACATTTTAGTAACAATCTTAGAAAATTTTCAACTTCAAAAAATAAATAAAGGGCAAAAAAATGTAAAAATTTGCATCATAAAATTAATTTATTCCACATAAAAATACAAAATCATATTAACGACATTGACCAGGTATGAAAGTCTCCCCCAGAAATAGCTAACATTAATGGTTGAGGAATAAGTGTGTAAAGAAAACAAATAAAAAATAATGGAAAATATGTAATTGTTTTCATTCTTGGCTTTTTTTTTTTTTTTTTTTGCAAAAAATCTCTAAAAAATAATGAAAATATTTCTCAGTACAAAGGCTACATTACTACTTGAAGGTACTAGCACGTCGAGTAAATACACAGTAGAAAATGATTTTAGTGAATCACAATGCTCGCAATGAAAATAAATCTGCAATAAAGATTTATGCCTTTTTCTGTTCTTTTTTTTTTTTTTACAAACAGTACAAACAGTATTGCACATTACAACAAAGAATCAAGGTTCTCAGCCTTTAAAAAAAAAAAAGAAAGGGACTAATTCAAGTCTAGGGTGAGTAGAAGGCCACCACATCAGCGACGCATCTGGGGCTTGAAAGTTGAAATGTTTAATATCTTTCCAGCTTCCCAAATGAACATTCTTTTCTCTGCATCTTGCCAAAAAATCATAACTTTTCTGCCATCCCTAAATGATACAAGGTTGACAAATCGGGGCATTTGGCCTTTACAAAACAAAGGGGAACACATCGTTTCACCAAACTTAAAAAACTAGAACCAACAGAAGATTTTAAGCATAGTAAAGGTCTGATTGTAAATAAAAACGTAAGTAGTATGTCTATAAGCACCTGACGGCCTGTTGACCCTATCGAATATATATATATTTATTAGTAATAAGATCAGATGTTTGTTTGTGGAACACTGTGATGTCGCAGCAGCTTCCTACAGTATTAAAATAATACATCTCTAACTCCTTCAGTTGTTTTTGTTTTTAACTTTTTTTTTTTCAAAAATAAAAATAAAAGCAAATAAGTATGACAAAAATAAAATTAAGCATGTTAAATTTTTGCTTGTTCTCTAGCAGAATTAAATTAATATATAGTCTTTTTTTATATAAACGTACTTAGAAAATATCAATCTCTCTCCTATTATATTTCAAAATTGAGGTATTGCAAAAGATAACGTTAGTCAGAAAGCACACGTTTTTCTATTAAAAAAAAATAATTAAAAATTAAAATAAAAAAATAACACGCTGACTATTCAATCATACAAATACAAAGAGTAGTGCATAAATCTACTACACCGAAGGAACAAACATAGAAAAACAGAGAAAAATCTGGGCAGGGAAAGAAATATCACAAACACACCCAGAATCCACCACCATTGGGATCAAGTTTACCCACAATCCTCTTTTTCTCCATCGGTAACGTTACACATTTGTCGTTTTTTCAGACGTGCCAACCTAAAGCTGACCGTTTTTTAACTCTCGGATAAGCAGCCGAGACGCGTTCCTCTCCACCATCTTTCAATTTAGTTTCGACATGTCCACCGTCGACATGATTTTACTTCAAGTTTTGCTGGATATAATCTGGATATAAATGCAGCGGTTCCGTGAGGTAATTCCGCCCGCCGTGTCTCAAAGTAAGCTAAGTCATTTAGTGCCAGTGTTCGCTAATTCTTCCAGAGTCACCGGCTGGACACAGTATTTTGTGAATCGTCGGTGTGTAACGTAGTGTAGTTGGTCATTTCGAGTCGGACAGCTCTTTGGTTCTGACGGGACGCTAACTAGCAGAAGTGTGCGAGATCTGTGTGTTTACATGCGCTAGTTTCACAGGACGTTCCTGTCAGACATCAATAACAGTTAAAGCGAATCACAGTTCTAGGCGTCATCTAACCGAAATACATAGTGTATAAAAATTGCACAATTCCATGAACAATCACTGCAAAAACTACTTCACCTGTTAAAGACATTTCGCTAGAACATCCTACATCTGACTGAGTTGAGCGGTTCTGTCATCTTGCAGGTCTCATGTGTTTTTTTATGTGTACAATTATTATTTTGTAGTAGGCCCATTCCTGTCATGGCCAGTTTGTGCTCTGTGGAAGCTTATTTCTGCCACGGACTTTTTAAACAAACAATTCAAAATTTTGTATCCCACAACTGTGAGAAACTGAACTGTAATTGAAAGTTCATAATAAATAAACTTGCAATTCTGAGAAAAGTCAGAATTGTGAGATATAAACAAAAAAGTACAAATTATAAAAAATAAAATACTTTTTTTTTCATTTAGTTTATATCACGTTTCCTCACAATTCTGAACTTTGTCTTAAAATTGTATGAAAATTGTCCAAATTGTGACAGAATTCTTAAAAAAAATAATAATAATTAAAAATCAAAATATATGACGGAATAAAAAAAATAGACTTGCGACTTTTTATCTCATGATTCAAAAATTATTCTCTCAATTTTGTGTTGAGTTATTTTCTTAGAATTGCAAGTTTATTTCGCAATTTTGATTTAACATCTTAATTCTAAGTTTATATCTCACAATTCAGACTTTTTTTTTCTTCACAACTTGGAGAGGAAAAGTGAATTGTGATCTTGTTTTTGCCATGAAAAAAAAAAACCTTTTTGACAATTCTAACTTTTTTCTCATAATTGCGAGTTTATACCTCAGAATTCAAACTTTTCCCCACTCACAATTCAGAATTAGTTTTTCCCCTCACGAGTCAGATTTGTGAGATAAAACGATGCAGTTACCTTATTTACTCTTTGAGGAAGTAACCTTCCATAGTGCTTCATATCGCTCTCCCATCGCGGGGGAAATGAAAGAGAGACCTGATTTTACAGCATGCATCGCAGACTCATTTGACATCCAGACGTAGACCCTTCAGAGCGCTCGTTTGCCTGAATAAAGTATGACGGCATGGACTCATACCATGGATTTAGCAGCAAAAGCTATTGCAGCATTACATGTAGTTAATACTAAAAACTCGTCAAAAATTAAGCCTAAAAAACCGTAGCGAACAGAAAGAGATGCATGCATGAGGTATTACTATTCATTTCAACATGGAGAGCCAATGGTGTTTTACTCTAATAAATACTTTTTTTTTTTTTAACAGCTCACTTAAACATGATTTTCATAATGAATTCATTTTACCTTTGGTAACTTTTTTTGTCATCATCTAGGGGGGAATTTCCTACCACTGTTTTTCACAATAAGTGCATGCTTCTTTAAAACATCTGACACCCAAAATGTATTGTCTATGTGTATATAGATAAATATAAACTAAAAATATATCCTTTTTGTAAATGTACTGTATATGTTATATATAGTCTCACACTGCCTAATATTACCTACATGGAGCACTAAACCAATCAAACGAAGGATCATGAGAGAATTAAAGCACAACATCCTGACAAGCGTTAACATCGACTGTTTGTGCCAAAGTGCAACGTTTGAGCACGCAGACTCAAAATTCATATTTTCCTAAGTGTTTGTAAGCAGAGAATATAGTGGACAGAGATACCATGATATTTGTTTACTAAAACCAAACGATGCGAGGGGAGATCCGTGTTCGGTGGGTGGAGAGGGTGATGGGATGCTTGGCATCAGCTCCAGTGGAAGGACACATGCCGAGGTCGATCTCCGCCCTCCTTCACTAGAGGTTTGTGGAACTCTCTGCCGGCACGCGAGTGGATGCTCGCCCAGCAGTACTCGCAGTAATACTGCAGACAGGTGACGTTGGCACAGAAAAAGGGGGCGAACTTTCCTCCGCAGCGAGCGCCCTGACATTCATCGCACATCTGATCGTCCAGCACGTACGGCTTCACCTCCACCTGTGGGCATGGGCAGAGAGAGCGATTATAAGTTTCTGAAAACACATACATATAGACAGTTTTAATGGAAACAACATTAACAAACATTACTGCTCATGCATGATTTTGTGGCCTTATACTTAACATCCGGAAGACTTCTGCAAAGAATCAATAACAACAGTAAAGAAATAACAACAGAGGCGTAGTTCACTGACAAGCTACGCAACATTGTGTTTTTTATCGCATGCGATTTGTTTGATTATGCACATGATACTGCATAGCTTGTCAGTGAACTATGCTCTGTGTATTAAAATGTCGCTCAATCTGAAAGCATGGGATGCAGATTTAATACGAATCACAGAAACAGCTTTACTGACGAGATGCACGTGACAATCGCATGCACATACGCACACATATCCTTTTCTATATAGTTTGCAATTTTACATATTTTAGTAATATGTAATACTTAAGATCATTATTTATATATGCGTGTGTGTATTTAGATAGAACTAAATGCATTAAAAGGCTTAAAGCAAACTTAAAATCTCTCCATTTACCCATCAAACCTGGCTAACTTTGCCTTAATAATCACTGTGGTAGAGGATGACAACTACTGACTTTTGTTTCTAGATTCACATTTACACTAACAGCTCAGAATGAACTAGCACTTGTGGATGTGTCATGTAGATGGAGGGGTGATTCTGGTGAGCGTCTAGTTTTAGTCCAGTGTCTATGAGCTCTTTACTTCTGAATAACATTCCCAAAACAGTCAAGTAAGTCCAGTGTGCACAGGAATAGCATGGAGCTATAATTAACAAACGCCACGCCTGAGACTTCAAATGGCTGTCTGGCCTCCAGAAGCCCATGGTCATGTTGATTACACACAGTCTGCTCTGGGGTTTCCAGTCTGTATTGTGGGCCTTATGGAAACAGCCTGCAGGAAAACCACGGTACAGAAACTTCCACTATGCAATCACATCTAGAATTACAGTTATAAAAGTACAGTATAAACCTCTTCTGGGACTCGTCTAGTCAATACGGCATTCATAGCATTCTGCACATTTTTTAAACTGCACATGATTATGCTGATTTACAAAGTGTGTAAAGTGTCTTTGATGCAACTGCTGTTTGATGCATCTAATGCAAACACTCTGGTAAACTCTGGCTGTGTTTTGAAAGGTCAAGAGGCATCAAAGTTCAAATAATTTCAAGTAAACACATTATAATGTCACATTGTGAAGCATTGCTGACAGTATCACTGTAGTTTAATGCTTCATTCACTGCACTTGAACAGTATTATTTCAGTATAATTCAGAGACCACTATAGTTTTTAATCAATATTTCGAATTTTTTATTTTATATTTATATTTTTTGTACTTTTATATTTACATTTATATATTTTTTCCATTCCACTGTAAATTTTAGTTAAAATTTTATAAATTTGCTTTTTTGTTATTTTAATTATTATTTTTAATATCAAAAGTTTTTAGATTTTAGTACATCAACTTAAACTAAATGAAAATAAGAAATGTTGCTAACCGGCTCAAATAAAATGAATAAAAAAATAATATATATATATATATATATATATATATATATATATATATATATATATATATATATATATATATATATATAATTTGTTTTTGTTTTTTTACTTTATGTAAAATACAATAATGTAAAAAACTTTTCTGTATTTTATTTAATGCATTGTACTTTTTATAGTTTAAGATTTCTTTTCATAGTCCTGATTATATATGTGAAATATATTTGAAGTGACATTCAGCCAAGTATGGTGACCCATACTCAGAATTTAACCCATCCGAAATGCACACACACAGAGCAGTGAACACACACACACACACACACTGTGAGCACACACCCGGTGCAGTGGGCAGCCATTTATGCTGCGGCGCCCGGGGAGCAGTTGGGGGTTCGATGCCTTGCTCAAGGGCACCTAAGTCATGGTATTGAAGGTGGAGAGAGAACTGTACATGCACTCCCCCCACCCACAACTCCGTCCAGCCCGAGACTAGACTCACAACCCTTCGATTGGGAGTCCAACCCTCTAACCATTAGGCCACGACTTCCCCGATTTAGGAGTTGAATTAAATGACAGACATTGCAGCTCACTCACCCGTTTGTCAATGTCATTATGCTGCAGCTGGACAAATCTGGCGCTGATGGCAGCGATGTAGCTCTGTTGATTGGAGAAGGCCACTCGGCCCGCACCTTTAGGGTATTTGAGTTCTGGGTCAGTGTCAATGCCGGCGTAACACACACCTCCATACAGCCGGTCCATGATCATAGCCAGCTCCACTAAACACACACAGAGGAGAAACACACCATTATACACAATATGATGATAATGAACAAGATTACAATAAATGACATATTTACAACTTGGGAGGACAGCAAGAGAGATGAAATGAGAGAGAAATTCACCTGCTCGTAGAGGTCGTGGAACGCCTCCCACAAAAATGGTCTTGCGTGGGTCGAGAGGCTGAGAGCCATCCATCACGAAATCACTGTCACTCAGGTTCCACGGGCGAATCTGGACCTGAGAACCAAAAACTGTTCATCTCTAGCAGAAGCAACAGGTTTGTTTTAAGACCTAGTAGTTCAACTAGTTTTCTGTGAAGAAAATAATTTGTGCATCTCAAATCTACTCTGTAAATTATATTAGCTTATTACACTAATTATATATATATATATATATATATATATATATATATATATATATATATATATATATATATATATATATATATATATATATATATATAAATTGTAATATAATTTACATTCATTTAATTACTATATAATGTAATTAAATAAAATTTACTTAAAATATTTTAATAAAAAAAATAAAAAAGTGTGTGTATATATATATCATTTAAATTTCCTCTGAACAGTGTTTCTGTCTAGACGGAGAGCTAAACCATTTTTCTGTGGATGTGGGCTGTGGCAGTGCTTCACTCACTGGTTTATCTTTAATAGTGGGGCTCGAGACACACAGGTAGAGTTTCCCGTCCTCCTCGATGCAGGCGTCAATGAGGGCCTGGACTGAGCTCTCCTCCTGGAAGAGCAGGAAAGCGTAACCTGCAGAAGGAAGAGCATGAGAGATGAGACAATCTCTGGCTGCACAGAGTCAGACTGCAGCCAAGACCAGAAGAGCTCAGAACACAGGAAGCACATAACCGCTGCTGACGACAGAGACTCAAATGAGTCTGCATGTGGAGGAATAAAGACAACCAGTCTGGAACTAACAGTTAGCATTCAGAGGACTTCATCTCATGATGCATATGGAAATACACACTTAACATGCATTTGGCATTAACCTGACTGCTTTAAAGAGCACATGCTGTGAATTCCTGACGTCTATCATTCCCTTCTTAAAGGAGTGTTTTTCCCTCTATAACACTGCAGTTTGACAACATCAGGATCAGAGCCAGCAGAAAGACCAGAGGGAAGAGAAGAACAAGGCATTCTGCCGCAGGGAGAGAGACAGCACGAGAGTGTAAAGAGTCAAAAGAACGGAGAAGTAACAACAACCTTGGGAAACGGAGTCAAAGACATCAAAATAAATCAGAGAAGTGTGTAAAGAGAGATTCATCAACAAGCATCAGACATAAGAGTGCCAGAGGTTTCTTCATTACAGCTTAAATATAATAAATAAATACAAATAATTTCAGATGGGATTATTCTAGTCAATTAGAAATTATGATGAATAATAACAAAGATATCTGAGAGGTATTTGTCTTAATGGGATTATTAAATCATGTAAAGACATTTTAATATATTTTACATAATAAATATATATTTACAACTATGATTTAACTTTTATGCTTGCAAAAAATAAGTAAAAATAATCATAATTTATCAGAATACACAGCCACTTTTGAATGGTTTGTAGTAAAAACAATGGCTTTATTTCTGATTGTGTAATTCCTGCAGCCTCCAGCAGGGGCTAACTGGACCATGTTAACCAGCGAAACCTTGGCTTCACTTCCATGCTGCTTTCCAGCTGGTTTCTGAACAGAAGGAGCTCTTAGATAAATCTCCGTGTTACTGAGAAGCGTATAACAGCACCTGAAGAAGGCATTTAACCCCAGTCCTGCCCACTGTGAGTCATGATGCTTTACACAACACTGGATGGAAAAATGACCAGCATCTTCCATTCACTCAGTCTGGATCAGTGTTTCATACGAGCTGGAGGAACAATGAGCAGCTTCCAAACAGCGGTTACACTCGGTGACTGCAAAGCAGAGGCATGAGCACTACTGCAGCCCAAATAATTAAAATAATTAAAAGTGCACACCATCATACAGAGCAGAAATCTCATAAATGAAGAAACATAGAATACAGTGGCCTCAAAGAGTAATTGGACACTTAAACCGTTCTTAATGTGTGAAATCACTGCATTATATAACAAAGCATCAAACCAAGTGACCTTTTTTCATAATCTCACCAGCCTTTTTTAATCACAGAGCACAGGACTTATGACAGGATATATGAGATGGATTTCTTTAATTCAAATTATTCACATAATAACAATAACAACAATACACACACACACACACACACACACACACACACACACACACGTATATATGTATTAGGGATGTACGATATTATCAGAAAGTTATCGGAATCGGCAATGGCCAGAGATGAACAATTATGCGGTATGCCCTGCGGTAAGATGAAGCGCTCACATGTGCTCAGAGCGTGCACGCAAGACAATCAGGTCAGCACTGTGGTCATCCTTGAAGCAAGCTTTATTAATCAGAGCGTGCAGCAGAAGCAGCCTCCCCTGGGTCCTAATGCACATCCGAGAAAAGCTTTTATTTACTTAGGGGGCGCTGTTGGTCTTACTTGTATATAAAAAGTAAAATACACAAATAACATTGTATTTCTGATTAAATAAACCAGTGATTATGTCATAAAATGAGTATGTTTTGAATTATATGTCAGAAGCTACATGAATAAAAATCACAAACATGACACTTTAAATTAAACACACACACACACACACACACACACACACACGTTTTTGTGAAAAGTGGGGACATCCCATAGGTGTAATGGTTTTTATACTGTATAAACTGTATATTCTATCACCCTTCACCAACCCTTCACCTAAACCTAACCCTCACAAGAAACTTACTTTCTCAAAAAAAAACTCATTCTGTATGATTTACAAGCATTTTGGAAAATGGGGACATGTGTTATGTCCTCATAAGTCACCCTCTCCTTGTAACACCTGTGTCTTACCCATGTCATTATACAGAGTTGTGTCCTGATATGTCACAAAAACAAGAGCACACACACACACACACACAGATTTATTCATTAATGCGTGATATATATTCTTCCAGACAGATTACAGATACAAACTGTTAAAAGCTTTCAACTTCTAACTATAAAAAAATGTAATAAACATTTCTGGTAATGTTATTAAAATGTTTAATAGACTGAAATAAATCTGTATTTAATCATAAAATATGTATGTGTGTGTGTATATAGTTTTGAATATATATTTAATTGAATAAAATTAACTACAATACTATCATATTATTAAAAGCACACACACACACATAAGATAAATAAAAGCAATAAAATTAACCGTAAACTGAACAAAAGCTTGTACAATGCATTATAACCGGCATAACAAAGTAAAAAAAAAAAACCTTAAGGAAAAATCTATTTGCCAAATGAATTAAGCAAATATACATCGTATAATATGAAGTATATCCAGTCGTATATTTGTTCAAATCTCAAGGATATGCGGATTGTACCTGTGCTCTCCTCAATCTCTGTTAGCTCTCTCCAGGGTATTCACACAAACATGTACGTGTGTAACATGATGAAATGCAGTAGGTTTCTCCCTCTAGGTGTGTATCTGTAACTACTTGTCCGTGTGCGTCTGTTCGAGCCTCAGCAATGAACACCTGGAGGCACTTTGACAAGACAGAAAGCAATCTGACGCACACAACACAACAGTTTCCTGATGCTCTGAGACTACACACTGACCAGCATCCACACACGAGACTCATTTAGTGGGCATGCTGATTACAAACGCTCTGCCAGGCTGTGACCTAACACTTTCACAATTTTCACTCAAACCAAGGAGGTGTCAAGAGGAATCACGCGCTCACTGATTTGCTAAACACCTGCAGCTGTATTGATGATGTCATTGTCATTACCTTTAGGGGGAAAATAGGATTTGCTTTCTGCTTTATGAGGCCAGTCCACCACCAGGTGTCCGTAGCGACGGAAACTGTTGGTGATCTCATCTGTTGGAAAAATGAAACGTATTTAGGATTTTAAATGTTAAACGTAAGAAAATCAAGCAGTCACTGCATCTCCTGAATAACAATGCTGTGGACTCTGATTCTTTTAAAGGCAGTTCATTGGTATGAATATTGTCTGGTGTTTTTCTGTGGTTAAAAAGGCAAAGCCTACAGTCTATAAAATATTCTGGTCTGAAGATATACTTTAAGTCAGTGACAAATTAAAGGACATTTTTTATTTTAATATATATATATATATTTTTTATACCAGGTGAAAAACAACTCTAAATGATTAGAAAAATAAAGTTCCCACATTCCCACAAAAAATCTGACATACCTCAACACGGTTATAGTTTTAATATTTAGAATGATTTTTTTAGACCTTTTGCATTTAAATTGTAGTACATTTTTACGTGCTTTGGTCATTTTTGTTAGTTTTTGTTACTGCAATACATAATATTTGAGTAATTTCATTGCTTCGATTTAAACTGAACAAAAATTATAATTGTTGCTATGAAAACTACCTAAACTAAGTTCATGTAGTATTTATATAATAATTTATTTCAGATTTATTTCAGTTAACAGAAATGTTTTAATAGTTATGAGTTAAGTTTTAGTTAAAGGGATAGTTCACCTAAAAATGAAAACTGTCATCATTTACTCACCCTCAAAAAGATATTTTGAAGAATGTTGGTAACCGAACAGTTGCTGGCAGCCAATGACTTCCATAATATTTTTACTTAATTGAAGTCAATGGCTACCAGCAACTATCTTTCAAAACATTCTTCAAAATATCTTGAGTGATCAGAAGAAAGAAACTGAGAATAAGTCAATGACAGAATGATGATAAACCTGAAACAGATACATATCACACTAAAATCATTGTATACTGTACATTTAACGCATATGAATATTAATGAACATCCCCTCCGAACTCAAGCTCAGCACTGAGGGGTGTATATGTACCTTCATCAATGTCTGGAGGCAGTCCTCCGACAAACACCTTCCTGGAGTAGCGCTCCATCCTCTCTCCGTTCTGACAGCGGCCGGGCGAGCTCAGGCCAGGGGTCAGCGGATGATCACCGAGACCGTCGTCCAGGAAGCCGTCCTCGAAAGGAAACAGTGAAGAGCGACCTGCAACAGGAAGGAGAGAAAACAAACAGAAGAAAAGGAGAAGAGGAGGAATCACACAGGAAAGGAGATGAAAGAGAGAGAAAGACAGAGGAGAGAAACTGATTAGTGGACAAAAAAACACTAGATTTCTACACCAATTATATTAAACTCACTGAAAATTATCATATTAATTTAATGTAATATACTACCATTTTATTTATATTCCGCTAGGATACATTCAATTGATCAAAAGTGACAGTAAAGACATAACATTTATATTAAAAGGCTGTTTTTGTAACTTTATATTCATTAAAGATTCCTGAAAAAATGAGTCACCGTTTTCAACATTGATAATAATAAGAAATGCTTCTTGAGCAGCAAATCAGCGTATTAGAATTAATTAATGAAAGATCACGTGACACTGAAGACTATGATGTAATGATGCTGAAAACTCAGCTTTGCAGCACAGAAATAAATAACATCTGAAAATATATTCAGATACAAAACAGCTATTTTAAACTGTATCACACAATATCACTGATTTGGCTGCAATAAGAGACTACTTATGAAAACATCATGCAAACTTCTGAATGGTAGTATACACATATATTATGATATTTATTTCAATGGCGTTAACAACCATATATTTTGGTTAAAAATTATTAATTAATGAAATATTACATGATACTGGATCGTTCCAAAGGGAAATGAAACAAAATACAATCTATTTCTTTTCTAGCTCATGTATATCAAATGTTAACCTGAAGAACGTTAAAAAAGAGGGATGCAATCGATATATTCAGAGCATCATTAAACAAGGCACATTTTCAAACTGCAATGCAAAAACTAAAACATAATAAATCAAATAAATAAGAAATTAGAAACTGTGATTGAAAGACCTTTATAGACAAACACGAGAGTTGTCCACATGATTAACTCCAAACAGTCAACTTTCTAAATAAGATTTGACCATCCGTTGATTATTTTGTGAGGAAACCAATAGCTAAAATATTCCTTTGTATATATGCAATAACATAAAAGGAAACAATATTTAAATAAGCAGAAAAACAATGGCAAAATCAACATGAATTTATGCAATCACTGCACGAAGGAAGCAGATATTATGATATAATGAGCCCCAGTGACCCTCAAAGACCAGGAAGAATTCAGCCCGAGCAAAAGCCACGTCATTTCTGCGAGCACAAAGATAAAACGGCGACAGGTTACCTCTTCTGCGACCATAGCTCCTGGCTGCTCGAGAGCAGAGAGACAGGGGAAGGGAGAGAAAGATGGACAGATAGGGACATGAACGAGGGGACAGACAGACAGACAGACAGAAGAGGGAGAGAGACAGACAGGGTTTTTTTCCCAAGCTTGTTTTCACTTGTCGTTGCATTATGAAACACTTCAGTGCAATATTAGTATGCAAAGCATTTTGAGTGATGCCACAAGAGATGAGTTTGCTCATTCAGGTGAGCACAACACAATCTTCTTGTTTGAGCAACAATTAGTTAAACTGACATGGTAGCTAACTAATATAATAACAAATCCACACAATCCAATAAATCCAAAAGACACAGAGATTGTAAGGACATTTTCTATAGTTGTTAAAAATATGATTTATATTTGTATTTTTATGCATGTAAAATTATTATTTTTTACTATACACACACACACGTATGTATTTTATTCCAGTGATTGGAAAGTTGAATTTCCAGCCATTACTTGAAAATCATAAAGGTTGAAAACAGTTTTACGGAAACTGTCCTTTTCTGAAGAATAATTTGATGTATAGATTTATTTATTGATTTATTACTTTTGGTTGATTTAATGAATGCTTGCAGAATTTCTTTTAATAAATGCCCCCCAAAATGCACTTTTTAACAATATCCTGATGTGTCCCGAAGTAGTCAGGTCTATGAAGAAAGCCATAGAGAACGGCTCTGAATGCATGACATTTTCAGAGTTGGAGCTATTGTTCTCATTCTGTGGAGTCTCACTTTTTTGGGTTTTCATTAAAACTGCCTGTAGCCACTGAGTACATAAAGACGTCTAACCGGCAATGTCAGGGGCTTTCATACTCCTAGCAACAATGAAAAGAGAAAGCTACTGCGTCTGGAGTGAGTCACTGCATGTCCTGAGAGATGGACGGGGTATTTGTTCCTCAGTGGGATTTGAGAAGTGACTGTAGGGCAGCAAGAAAAAGGAAAGTCAGTGATACAGCAGTTTCTCTTTCTGTTAAAGAATAACCACTGTCACATTTAAGAGCGAGAAACCACAACTGGTGGAAGTCCCTCGGGCTGATTCTTAATACAAGTCACAGCATATCACTCACAATCTTGACACACTGGGATCCAGAGCAAGAACACGGAGTCTGACAAACTCTCTCCTCTTAACATGTGAAATGAACACCAGCATGGCACTTTTTGTACAGTTTTGCCCTATATATAGATGGATTCATGTGTGGGCCCAGATCACCAGGGGTTATAATGAGACAATCTACTTGTGCTTCTTGCTTCTAGTATAAATATGTGAAGGTGTTGTTCACAAAAGATACAGTGCTCATCTGAGGCATGTCTAAAGTGCTTGACTATGTATTTTTGAACTAGATGGACGTCTTTAGCCATCACAGCACATCTTACCGTTATTCAGCGTTTCACAATAAGACACGTTTTTAAGATGTCATGTTAAGTTATAAATAGTTCAACATTTGACATGCAAGGCAGCATATTAACTTCAGTTTGAAAACACGGACTAGTCAACTAAATCTGTGTCAGGATAAAAAAAATGCTAATTTATACAAACTAGGGTTTTATAGTAATATTTTTGTTAAACGTAGTAAAGCCGAAAACACAGAATAAACATTAAACATGAATTAACTTGATGCCGAGGGAATGTTTTAAATGTTTGATTTATTTAAGTTAAAGCACCAGGACACATGTGTGTAGTGTAATGTAATGTAATGTAATATAATATAATATAATATAATATAATATAATATAATATAATATAATATAATATAATAAAAATGTGGTCGAATCTGGTCAAACTGGGTGATGGCTGGTGGGCAAAAGTAGTAAAATCATTTAAAAAAATCTTTATCATCAAACTTCAGTCTGTGAAACTTTGAACTTTAAAGGCGAGTTCATACAAACGGACATGGAAACTATTCTCCCAGTGAAATTGTCCAAATGAGAGGTTTTAAGAGTGGTCACGGGCCCTGCAGGCTCCTTCCTGTGCTGCTTCCACCAAACAACGTCCATAAACCACACGAAAGACACGCCAGACCACAAACATCCCACTCGAAGCTTTTCAGTGGTACCTACAGCAGATACACAGATACCTACAACAACCATCACGCTAATGAGCATGATTAGCTGGAGTCGTCCCTGTGACCCTGGTAAAAACGCTCCTGGCGTTTCCTCCCTTTCATGTTCGTTCCTCTGGCCGTGTGCCACTGACCGTGTGTATATAAGCGTTCAGGACTGCTAATCATAGCAGGGGAGATGCTCATGTGTGCGGTTTGGTGGCACCACAGAAGGAAACTGAGGGTCAGCACATTGCACTGGGGCCTACAAGACACTAATGAAAGACTGAAATGGGTTTCGCCTTGGTTGATATGGGAAATTATAAGGGAAATCTAATGTGTTTATTAACAATAAAACACAATTTAATTCTAGCAGAAGAGACCTAAATAAAATTGCTCAATTATATGAATTGGTAGAAATAGACAAAAGGCGCAGACACAAAGTGTTCCTGTACAAATAAGCATATACACTACCATTCAAAAGTTTGGGACATACAATAAAATATTTTTTATTCAGCAAGGATGCATTAACTAGCTAAATACTGATTTATAAGGCTACAAAAGATTTCTATTTCAAATAAATGTTCTTTTGAACTTTCTATCCATCAAAGAATCCTGATAAAAATGTATCACAGTTTCTTTAAAGACAAAGCAGCACAACTTTTTTTGCATTGATAATAATAAGAAATGTTTCTTGTGCATCAAATCAGCATATTAAAATGAATATTTCATACTTAAAATGTATATATACACACACACACACACACACACACACACACACATATACACACACATATATACACATACATACATACATACATACATACATACACACATACACTTTTAAATGGTAGTGTATATTGAATAGTTTGTCTCAGCAGAAATATGAGGGGATATATAATAATATATATGTGCAACCTTAAAAATCCATCACTTTTTTCATCTGAAATGAAAAGTATGTGTTTAATAAGACATAGTAAGAGAGAGATACTCACAGTTCAGTGGTAATATATGTTCCGCTACTGGATGGTGAAAGTTGAGACCCATGCGACCTACAAAGAGATGAGAAAAACAAGCCTTGAGAGTTAAGAAACCATTAAGGCATCTGACACACTGTAAACCAGTTTATTACCCTTCTTTGATGAAATATTAGAGTTTAATTCACTAAACTGATGTGAACATCAGATGTAAAGGCTGAATGAATGTTTAGGATCAATTTTAGCATAAAGACTTCTTTAAAGCTTTTGGACTAAAAGCAATACAAAGTTATAGATGAAAATGCAAAGCATACTTGCATTGCATTGTGAATTGTGCTGTAACTCATTTCAAAATGTTAATAAAGTGTGCTTAAAGATAAATTAATAACTAATGAAACACTTACATTTGCATTTTCAGATTTATTGAATCTATTTATGAATAGTTTTTAAGTTTTTTTTAATGAGCACATGTCCCCAAAGGATTTGCCAAATGTCATAGTGACCTAGGCACCTTCCAATTAAACACACACATGGGTTCTCTGTTACTACATGAAGAGTTCATTTGCATGGCTGTAAAACAGCTGTTGATTTATTTTCAGAGTCAGAGCTGTAATGTGCCTGCTTTAGCAGTTTTGGTTACAAATGACACCAAAGCTCTCATGGGCTTCCAGAGAATGCTGTAAGCAAGCCTCGACGGGCTTTTATGCAAATTCTGAACTGTTGCAAGTCACATTTGCAATCTTCCCCACAGCGCACCGAGAATCCCAGAGATGCTCTGCCCTTCAGTTGTTCAACCAATGCCAAGCAATGGCAAGTGATGAGAAATTTGCACAGCGTGGTACAGTTTCAACAGGTATTTGGCTCTGTGAGATTGTAAGACATACAGGGCAAATGTTTCCCAGCTTGCATGTGTTGTTCGGACTAGTGTGCTGTGCTGGTGCTGTGCTAAAAGAGCACATCCTTCATATTTGGACTATTTTCTCAATAATTAAAATCAAAGAAGTTCAACCGCCAGCAAATGTGCCAATGATAGCCAAAGCACACTAATAAAAAGGTGTTAAGTTGATTCTAAATTAATTGTGCATCACGATTTGATCATAAAGCATCAACACCTTTGAACACCCCATGATTCATCTCATCAACAGCACAATGCCCTTTAAAGAAAGCCTATGCGTCAAATACATAGTCATTTGAATTAAATGTCACTGCTGAGTCATTCTGAACAAACAATACTTGCATACAATTAACAAAAAACTGTTATTTGTAAGTATCCTCCTCTTGTTTTTCAGACTTTATAACTAAAGGTACTAAAACAAGATTGCATGTGCATTAACGAATGCATTGGCGTTTACCCAAAGCGACTTAAGGTGTGGTCATATTTGCAAATTTTGTGGGGGCAAAAATGTAAACTGTCTATTGCCAATTAGCATAGTAATGTATGAAGCACAGCAACAACAGGAATAATTTCTAGACCGAGCTGCGGATTTGCTTGACCAAACTGAACCAATCGAGAAATCTGAAATTTTGTCCTGAAGAAATTTCCATTAAAATGAATGGATCTCACCAGTGAAATGTAAATGTGAAAACAAATACATTTTATGCATTGCTACGAGAAGCTGGAATTTACCTGTCATACAAAAATCTATACGATTATTTTTTAAATTATCGTCTTGAATTTACGTTGAGTTTACATTTACTGCACTATGTAGTCACTAAATTTGGTTTAAAGATATTTGGACTTTAGCTGGAACACAAAACACATAGTACTAAAAGAAATGAAAAAATACTTCCTTTCCAACATACATTTGGTTAAAACAATCACTGTTTTAACAGGGAGAGAATTTGCATGAACAAATTTGAGGTCAAACAGATAATGGGAGACACTTATTGAAATGTAAACTATAAATAAATGAGTACGGTTATAAATAAAGCCTCAGCATTAATGTTATTCAATATTTTTGCACTTTCTTTGGAATATTAAAGTGATGCATGGAAATATTTAAGAACGGCTGTAATTTTGAGGCTGGTTTCACTTGTTTCAGACTTCAAGACAGCTGGAAGAGCCATTGGTGAAGAAGTTCCTCTCCAGCACGTCTTTAACCAACTGCAGCTGTGGTTCTTCTGACCCAACAGTGACATAATGGACAGACAGAGTATCTCTACCGGTTTGAACATTACTATTCTGTAAAATATACAAGCAGCTTAAAATGGTAGCTGAAACATGTTCTAAGCTGGTTTACGGGGTTCACCAGATGAACTACCAAGTATAAAACCAGGCCACAACTGCTTAAAGTGGTCAAGCTGGTTTTGTGAGCTTTGTAGCGGTTTATTGTCTACAGATGGTCTACAAGCCCAGCCAGGTAATGGCAGTCTAGCTAGTCAGTCACCTAAAAACCAGCTAATGATCAACTTGGACCTGTTAGAAACCAGTTACCATGCTTCCATCTTAATCTGGTTTTAGCTGGATTTGCCAATATCCTCATGCAAGACTCACCTAATTTTAAAGGAAACCTACAGCTCACATTCAATTAAGATAACATCAGTATTTTTTGACAGGGAAGAGACACCTCAAAGATAAAGCCGAACATGTTCCCCTGACATTTGGTCTATGGTTATGCAAATCATGCATTTCCCTTTCCCCTCTCGCTGTTTGATCAGGCCTGAACTCTGGAACCAAATGTCAGCGTCTTTCCTTCTGCATGAAACAGGGCGACTTTCTAGTCTTGTTTTGACAGATACACATAAGCCAACATTTCCCCTGACACACCAGCTTAAAATAAAGGTTAGAATACAACATCTAAGGACTTGGCGCTTCAACAATGGAGCACAATTACAAATGGGTTAAAGCTTGTGTCTCAAACCTTTGTTCACGTATACATGACAACGTTTTCAAAACGATTTGCGTTTTGCGTTTACACATACAATTTGCGTTTACACATACACATATACGGTGTATTTAGTTTACACTAAAACGGCCAAAAATGTATGCCATGCCAGTAGTTGGCGCTGTCACCTTGTTAGTAAATAGTACCTGTAGGGAAGTGATGATTATATGTTGTATATGATGCTGGTTGTAATATTGGTGAAGTAAATCCACATTTTGCTTAAGAAGCGTTAGCAAACTCTTGAGCAGCAACAACAGTACCATATACTCTGCCATTGTTGTGTATGTTTGTTCGCACTTGCCTTTAAAATTCAACATGTACTGCACATGTCTACATAACTAACATGTACTACGCACGTGCACGAAATCACCATTTTCAAAGATTCCCGAATTGGGTGTTTAAACGGAAAGATAACGGTGATATTTTCAAAAACTTGCACTTTGAAACCAGTTTTCAAAAATATGCCTTTTCAGTACCCAAAACGACATTGTTGTGTGAACGAAGAGGTAAAACGCATAAAAAGTTTCCCGTTTTTGGCTGAAAACATTTTTGTGTAAACGACCCCTTAAACCTAATAAGAAAAATATTGGATCTGACAATGGTTTTAGTAGTTATTGACTAAATGATGCAATTCATCATGAAATCTACAATTTGGTCAATTTCATTTCAGAATTGTTCTGATAATAGGTTAATTGCAATGCAAATAAAAAATTATATTATATTAAAACTTAGAAATTTCAATGGCAAATTTATTTCATTAGTGACTCGTATACATTTTGAGTTTGAACATTATCCCTCTTTAAATACAATAATCTGCTGTAGCCAAAATCACATACATTAGATTTTTTTGTAACATTGAAAATGGGAAAATTCCAACAATTTGCATATGGAGCTGCATTAATCTACATATACCGTATTGAACTATATTGCATTTTGAATTAAGTACTCTAATGGACAACATTATTAAATGCTGACCATTTCAAAGTCTCATTAAATTTCTCTAAAGTCTCTTAGCTCTGATTCTGATGAAATTGGCTTAAAAAGCCATCAGTACAAGCTTTTGCTGTTAAAAATCAGACTAAAACTGTAATGTCCTTGAAATTGTGCAACAGTCACATCAACATTCACACACCTTGAGCTTCACACGGCAATGCTAACAGGACGGATTTAAGGAAAGACAAACCACGTTAAACTATTAATAGAAAAGACCCTACACTGAAATGTGGTGCACTGAGAACAGACAAACTGCTGCGAAACTGATCTGAGGCAAACAGTTAAAAGATAGTTCACTCAAAAATGAACATTCTGGCATCATTTACTCACCCGTTTGATTTTTAACGTGTGCTGGTTTTGTTGTCCATACAAAGAAATTCAGTGGGGTTTCAAATGATTTTGGCCACCTTTGACATTTATTGTTTGAACAGCTGAAACTTTCAACAAAATGTCTTCTTTTTTTGTTGTACAGAAGAAAGTCATATGGTTTTGGAATGACGGGTGAATAAATTATTTTATTTTCATTTTTGGGTGAACTATCTCTGTAAATCTAGTCAATTTAATATGTTGGCAACACTTTACAATTAGCTTTCATTCATTAACATTAGTTCATATAAACAATAGCAATGGACAATTACTTCAACAGCATTTATTAATCTCAGTTACTGTAAATAATCGGTTAATAAATAATCTGTTTGCTAATAAATGCACACTGTGAACTAAAATGAGCGCAAACATTTTCATTAAACTAAAGTTGATAAATTCTGTAAAACCACATTGCTTATTGTTAGTTCATGTTAGTTTATGCATTAACTAATGTTAACAAATGAGACCTTGCTTCATGTAATTTTTTTAATGCTTTTAAGGCATTTATTTTGACTTTGAAAAGTTTAATGTAACTACAAATGCTGCTCAGTTTAAATATAAAAAAAACGTTAACAGACAGCCCTGTTAAATATACAGAATTATCAAAATGATGCAGTTGCAACACTAAACAATACTAATTATTTAAGCAAGCTGAAAAACCTTCAAAATGAAGGCTGATCTTTCATTGTCCGATCACACGATCTCAAATAAGAGTGACAGTCTGAAAAACGAGACATTTTGGCTTACACTCTTTGTCACAGTATCCTGGGCCTTCAATACGGGATGAGGTGAACTGTGAACCCTGAGACACTTTCATCAGTGTCAGCGTTCAAAGTCACACCAGCCTAGGCTTGGCAAACATCTTGCATCATGATCTTAGCTACCGTCTCAACTTTGGCCTACAGGGTCAAACTGAGCTCTGACTGAACCCAGCGGACCTCAGCGTCCCAGATTACAGGTCACCCTGTCAAGCGCTTTCTAGTTCTAACTGTAATGAGAGGAACCGGTTTGTGCAGATGTGAAGAAACAGTATCCTCAAATATATTCCCCTCTCATCAGCTAGCTCATAATGAAATCAGACTGCCAAGCTGTGACTGTCACCACAGTATCAGCCAAGCTCTGGAAGATTTTTCAAAACCTATGACGTGTAGGAAACAACCGGTTTGGTTCAAACCTTTGGTCACAGTTACACAAGACAGATCATGTGAGAGGGCCAAAAGAAATCTGTGTGTGTGTGCTCGCACAAAGGCATCTTTGTGATTGTGTGTGTGTGTTTGTGTCAATATTAGGACTTCAGAAAGCCAATGAGAGTGTGCTCGGATTATTCTATCCTGTATTTCTTTTCTTCCAAATTCAATCGTAATAATGCGGATTCAGAAATATTAACAGGTTCAAAACACCTCAGAACAGCCTTTGAACCAAAGACTTGAGGACATCTGGAGCAAAAACAAGAAAACCATCCACTTCAGACAGAAAGCAAACTAAAATGGTTACATGTAGTTCAGCCAAAAATTAAAGTGCCATCACACTTACCTGTCTGACTTTCCTTCTTCTGTGGAAAACAAAAGATGATATTTAGAATGCCCCTATTATGGATTTTTGAAAATTACCTTTCATGCGGTGTGTAAAGCGGCTCTAAGTGAATGAAAACACTGAAGAATTTTTATATCTGAAAATGCAGTGTATAAAGTTATTGTCTCTCAAAAGAACAAGTCGTTTTTAGCCATTTCATTTTGACGTCAACATGAAACATTAGTACATTGGCCGACCAAGTGTTGGTCTTTTCGTGTTGGTCTAAATGAAAATGAAAATTCATTCTTTGCCACTAGGTGCCACTTTTGGAGCAGTAAAATATCTGTATCCCGGGTAAAGCTGTACAAAAAAGCAGCACTGCGCTCACAAACGCTGCTTTATCAGGCATTACAGGCATTATGAAATGAAAATAATACCAACCTGACCAATGATCACAGATTAGTGTCACGCAAAAGGAGGGTTTGGAAAAATGAATCGTTAAATGAATTGTTTTGGGAGTCGTTGAGCATATAATGTAAAAATAAATACATATTAAAAGACAATGAAAGTGGTTTTTGACCTTGCCATGGATGTCAACTCCCAAAAGCAAAATATGAACCTTTCATAACCCATAACAGGGGCACTTAAAAAAAAAGAAAAAAAAAAAAAGCCCTTTACTGTCCATACAGTAAAAGTCAATGGGGTCCAATGTTGTTTGTTCTTTAAAATTCCTTCATTTTTGATTTCCAGAGAAGAAAGTCATTCAGGTTTAAAACAATATTGGGGAGAGGAAATGATGACAGAATTTACATTTTTGGGCACATTATTTAATTCCTTTAAAGGGGCCATACCATAATGCTTCAGTGTTCTTCATGTATTCTAAATCATCTTACTTTTTTACTTACTTACTTACTTTTTTTTTTGCCAAAAACAGTGAGGAATTAGCTTTTCATGATTTCATTTTTTTTTTTTTTTTGCTGCTTTGCCTTTAAGACTTATTTTTAAACACCCTCACATGTGAAACAAAGGCATTTGATACACTATCAATAGATAAAACGGGTGATAAAATATTTACATTGTTAGTTTGTGTTCATAGTGTATATACAGTACTCTATGATTAGATTGCAGCAATAAGCAAATGCCAATCTATTCTAAACCATTCCCAATGGACACAATCAACTTCTGCCCTATACATTCTTTTTCATTCAAGAAGCTGTTTCACTTGAACATTCATCATAATAGGGAAAAAAGATGATCACAATTTCCATTTAATTCCAGAAAAACAACAGACTGATTTGGATTAATGAACCTGTTTTACAGGTCATTGATGTGCTAATGACCTCTCGTAACCTTATCAACAACAACATAAATGTCATGACAAGCAGATGCCAAACTGCAGTGACTCACCGAATTTCCCAAACACGCGCGCACACACACACACACAAGAAGCACAAGCACTATTCATGCAGACGTAATATGGGAGCAGTTTATTTGGAAATTTAAATGGAACCATTTGGAAAGGACTTTAGAAGTTCCAAGAAAGATGGGTTTGTAGCAAATATTTGCAGTCTTTTTTTGCAGTCGGTTCGTAGTCTACTTTACTGACATCTGCTCGAGGTGAGGATTTTGCCAGATTGTCAGTCAGGATTTTCTGCTTTATTCCAGGGGTGCTCACTCAAGTACTCAGATCCTTTAACTGCCAAATTCATTCTCACCGACACATTTGACCCACAACTAACTAAATCTATTCCCACAGTGCAGCTCTTCACAGCTCTTCTCTCACCCAGATCTGGAAAAACACCTGATGTGGCTCTCCATGCATCCAGCACATAAAAACAATAACCCTCTCCTCCTGTTTTACATGCTTCCATTGTCTACAAGAGGAAAATCAACTCTCATGATATCCCATGAGACTCTAGTGTGATCTTAAAACATCACATGAGAAAATTTCCCACAACTACTAAACTTTCCCTTCAGCAAATTGTCTGGACAGAATCACTGAAAATTATAGTGATCAAAATTCGGGAAGAATAAATATGAAAAACCAAATACGTTTTACAAACATATCTGTATTTACAGTAGACAGTAATATATAATTTACAGTACTGTACTGTGTGGTTTTTTTTTTACGTTTTTGAAAGAAGTCTCTTATGCTCAAGCAAGGCTTCATTTGTTTGATCAAAAATTCAGTTAAATTAAGAAATATTATTACAATTGGAAACAATGGTTTTCTGTTCGAATATATTTTAACATTACATTTATTCCTGTGGATTATTAATAAATAAAAATTATTAAAAGCATAAATTAAAATGTAGCGGCAGAAAAATACACCAGAACAAACAAATATAATTGAAGCAAAGTGTTTTGCATATTTTGAGGTCAAAATAACAGAGAAGCATGGATGTATAAATAGTCCTAACCTGCAAAATGATTCCTCCATAAAAATTAATGATAGTTATTAGTGGGCCAGCAGCAGGGTGAGGTTTACCTTTGTCACGGTTTGTCCCAATCATGTCCATTAAGGAATTCTCTAAAGTTTGCAAGTTGAATGGGTCAAAGGGGCGATTCCTTTCCTGAAAGACAGAAGGATTGGGCCAAAGGTCAAAAGAGTTAAAAATGAGTCACGCAATTATCTTAAAGATGATAAGATATCTTATTTTTAACCAGGAAACACCCAAATAGACAATAAGAAACTGCCTGACTGATATGTAAAGTGAACAACCACAGTTTTCGGGTTTTTTTACATGTAATTTATGGGTGGGTAAATCTGAAATTAAATATACTGCCAAAACAACAACAACAACAAAACAACAACAACTCAACAATTCAAATCCAGTCAATGACAGTGTTGTTATGGTCAATTAAAACTATTAAAAATTATCTTTGTTAACTGAAATAAAGCTAAAATAAAATTACATTTAAATGTAATATTAAGAAAAATATGTTTAAAAATTTGAAACATTTAAAATCACAAATGTCGCTTCGGCTAATAATCACTGAAGTTCTAAAATGACAGATATTAGGTTAATTAGAAATAGTAAACATAAATAAATAAACAAAAGCACATAATAAAATTATTAAAACATCATACAAATTAAAGTGAAAACTGCAAATATAAAAGGCAAGTCAAAATTAAAAAAATTAAATACTATGAAGATATATAAATAATGCAAATTAACATTGGTCCATAAATGATCAGAATTTCGGTCTCTTAAAAGGTGACTAAATACAGATTTTATATATATATATATTTTTTTTTTCTTCCTCAGAAGTGCTCACTTTAGTACTCGTATTGTATATGGTTTCCAGTTGCTGAGATGTATTGTTTCTTTTATTAATTGTCTCTTATTGCTCATTTTCTAATATTTATTGTCTTATGTCATGCATATTGTTTATTATATTGTTTCTATGCCTTTCTTCCCCATCTTTTCAAGAAAATAATTTCACTGTACTGAAATACAGATGACAAAGATCTTAAATCTTTATAAAAGCAACTTTATTTCCAGACAGAACTGGTGAGTTAAATCAGCTTTTGCCAATTTTTTGGTCAGACTGTTCCTCCTGCCCTCTTACTGTCTAACACTAATCAGTTGAGATGACTGCATGCAATCAAACAAGTTAGACAATGAGCAAGAGAACAGAGGAAAAGTGAGACAGAGAGTGAGTCGGTGAAAGTGTGTGGATGAATACGGCAGTGGGCAGAGGCCAACCGAGGCAACACATTGTTTGCACATCAAGCCCATTGTCATGCAACTGGCTGAGCATTCAAAAAGCGATATTTCCCCTCTCAGGTTCCAGATAAAAATCTGCCCACTTTGTGAAAATCATGAGCAATCAAAACGCTGAGCTCTTCACTTCAGTCCCTATCAGACACGAGCCACACATATTTCAGCATTAAAAACACACACACACATGCCACATCTTGTATTGCGGCAGCCTGTTTGCATGACTTATATGTTTTACATACTAAACTAAAAACTATATTTGCTCCCAAAACTGTGGTCTGTCAAATACTTTAAATTTTTTTATTGGTTATTTTTTTGGTTTGCATTATTTACTTTGCATTAACTTCAATGTAAACCCTTGGTTTGTTTTCTATGAGGGTATTGTATGTATGCATCGCAGACGTTCACGTGATGACGACAATCATATCAGTATCAGGAAGCTGACAGCATTATGGGCAAAAGTGCAAGACATAAGACTTAAAGTAACACTTTTCATGTAAAAAACATTAGTGGTCAGCTGGAATTGTCATATTTGTGTTGCAATTTAATTAAGAACACCAAGGTGTACATCCAAATGAATTAGTACACAAAATACACAAAATTCATGAAGATATTTGAAATAAGAAATTTAAGATGAACCTCACATGCTCAAAGCCTGTTTTATCTGTGTGCATGACTCATTCATTTGTTTTTACATTTTTCGTTTAAAAAAAAAAGAATAATCATAAAAAAAACATTCTATCAAATACAGCAGAATCTGACAATGCTTACACTCCCTTAAGAACTAAGAAATTTGCTTTTTTGAAACAAAAATATCAATGTCCTCTGTCTGAGAATATCACTGTGTCAAAAGTATGCAATAATGTTGTTTTCATGACAGCAAGAGAAGGCCCCGCCCCCTAACTCAACAAGCACCAATCAGATTTGAGTGGTGTTCCCTTTAAACGCCCCCCAAAGGCGCTGCAGGAGAGCCTCAGATGGGAATTTGAACCCTTCCACCTTACAATGACATTTATAGAAACAGCTGGAGAATGATTCAAAACAACTCTTCCTTACAGTCAGAGAAACATAAGAGATATCAGAATAAAAGGTATTTCAAGTAGAACATTTTGTAAAATATTGTATACATAAAGTTATGAGTCTCATCTGTAGAAATTTAGTCACACGGTCATATCCTTCAACACATACAAATAAAAATTACGTTTTATTTTTAATAAATTATGTAGAACTGTTTTTGTTTAATTATTATAACGTAAGGTCTATAAATTGTTTATGACCAATATGATACATTATGTATTTGATGCATTGTTTACACTATATTCACAAATTTCAATAACAATTAGAGGCTATATAAAAAATAAATACAAATATTAATAAAAATGTTATTCCTAATTCTATAGCTTTCTGAGTTTATGTATAAACATCATCACTATATTCACATATAAAAATAATAATAAAAAAACGTTATTCCTGATTCTATACGTATGTGAAATACTGACTAATCTCACCTGAAATGGCAGCATGTTGTTGCCGTTGTCGGTTCTGAAGGTCTCCGGAGGCTCTGAGATCATCCAGGGTTTCTGCAGGGCTCCGGGTCTCTGGTATTTCGGGGGCGCGATGACATTGCTCGGGAAGGGCTTCTTCGTCGGGGAGACGGGGTTGAGCTGAGACGGGACGCCGAGCCCGAGCGCTCTCCGCGGGTCTCTGCCGCTCCAGGGGTTCGCCGCGGAGCTCCACACCGCGTTCTGATGGTTATTCCAGGCGGACGAGGAAGCGGACGACGCGGACACTTTATTGATGAGCGTCTGGTGGCTGTAGGGGTTCCTCTGGGTCACACTCAGCGGAGACCTTCTCATCTGCGGGGAAAAATTACCTCCGAAAACCGGGTTGACGTGATGGGGAAAGTTTTGAAAAAGCATCGTCCCGTTTACCGACGGAATCCCTTGGAAAAAACCTTCGTCTACGGCGTTGGTGGACCAAGTGCTGCCGAACGACGGCGAGAGAGAGGAATCCTGCGGGAAACCCAAACCCGGTAACACCGGAGACTCCATGGGGAGCCGCTCGGAGTGACCGACAGGGTTCTGCTCGTCCGGGACCGGAGGCTCGGAGGGGGTCGTGGTGGTGGATGGAGGTTCTGTATTTAAGGGCTCTTGGTGCTGGTGAGGCTGAGCTTTGCTTTTGTCCATCAGTAAATCATCCTGCATGTTTTGAGCTGAAACACAGATGATCAGTTATTATTGATGACAGCGATCGGACTGGAGTTTTTGATTATTAATGAGCCCCTGATCAGCCATGTAGCTAATCGGGATCTGTGTGAAGTCCGGTTTACCCCCCTCGCAACACGAATAAAGGAGAGAAAAGCTCGGAGGTCACCGATATTCACCAATTTTCGCCACGTCTCGTTTTTCTCTCACTGGAACTCCAGACAGAAATGAGAAACTGATTCTTGTTCCTGTTTTTTTTTTTCTCTCACAAGCCCCGCCCCTCAATTTGCATACGTCAATAAATATAGCTGCGTCGTTCAGCAAGGTTAAAAGAGACACGCGTAAATAAATGAGGAAAAGAGGTTTGCCGAGTCATTTGTTTAGTCATCGATGTTGAATTCTGACGAATGACAGCTACTTAGCCAAATACAAACGTGCAAAAAGTGTATTGTAGTTTTACACCACAACTGCAGCTAATAATAAGCCTACTAATGTTGCTGATTCAGTGCATTAGCTACAAAATGCATGCCGATATTTCAGCTGACTTCATCCCTAATGTGCAATAACTATTGTGCGTTTGTATTGTGTCAAACGATAGTTTGATTTGTATTTATGATGTCTAGTAGACTACATATTTATTCTTACAAATATATTAATTTATTGTAATATATGTTGTGCAAAATATGTTGTGCAAATTATTGTGCATCTTATTTAGTTTATTCATACAATCAATAGGCTAAAGTGCATAGCCATCTAGTAAGAAAGAACATTTACAGTTCTAAGCACAAGTTTGTAAACTATTCAGACAGTTTGAATTGGTGTACAACAGAGCATGGCACGGCTCAGCAACTAGGTTATATTTGCTGCAGGATCTTGGGTTACACCCAGCAGTGCTGCACAAAACATCTACGCAACAGAAATCCCTAAAGCTTTTTATTATTTAAAAAAAAAAAAAATTCACTTCATGGCTTTTAGCCACTTAATATTGAGACACATCCGAGACACATCTCCATTATTGTTTACTAATTTTGTGAAGGGTTAAGCAAACAATTTCTTATGCAAAAAAGATCGAGCAAAAAGATATTTAACCATATGGGAAAAAGTAGGGTACATCATTTTCTACATACCTCTTGAGGGTTTCTACGATGCCAAATATATTCCGATGAAAAACAGGCCGAGAATGCGACAGTTTCAGCGCCTGGTGGATTTATGAACTCGACCTTAAATCAAATTTTAATCAGAATAGACGATCGTATCAAGATGAAGAGCGTTTCTGCCAAATATCTCGTCGGTTAATCCTCGTTTTGCAGCATTAGAGCTGCATATTCAAGGTCATTATAGAAATCACCACTTCAGAGCACGCGTTGACCATCTAAAAGACAGTAAAAAATATTGCTTTATATCGGCAAAATACATGCACGCATATTATAATGCATTTCTAAAATGCACCGGGTTATTGGAAAGGAAAATCTATTAAATCGAGCACTTTAATCCACCGCACACAACTCATAGAGTAGCTATATTAAACACACATAACATGCATCTTATGGGTTGCCTTTTTTCTCTTGCTTTCTTTTTCCCTGCTGTGCATGAATCAGACTTTACCTTATCGTGCACCTTTTGGGATTCTGTGAATAAGGCTATTTTCTGCTTGTCTCGCCTGGCTTTTGATGTGACAGATGAGCTGCCCTTCTGCAGTCGTCTCAACAGCTGATTGACTGCGGCGCATGGCTGATGCACTCAGGGATTGTGGGAATTGTAGTTATTCGGCCATCACAGCTATCAAACACACTATATGACGTGTTGAAAAGCTTATAATATAACATGCAAGTCACAGTTTAGATGGCTTGGCCTTTAAATTAGGTAAGCAAGAAATATTAAAATATTTAATACACAATTTTTTAATAAAATATGATTTTATTTAGCAAAGTATTGCACCCTTATGAAAGAATAATATTACCTGATATAACAGAACTTTTATATGCAACAAAACAATATGATATAGGAGGTGGACAGTTTTATGATGAACAGGTTTTTCATCATTGATGATGATATATTGTGGATTTTTACACGATAAAATGCTGCACTGAACAATATGAAACTAAGACAAGACCTATCCATTTTATAACCCATTATTAAGCAAGGTTTGTTTGGAGTGAAAATGTTTAAATGACCTATAATTAATGAAAGAATAAGGTTTTAAGCATCCACATGACTTAGGCATAGGCTAATTGGTATAAGAGTGTACTATATCAAATATCAAGATAATTTAAAAATAAATATGCAAATCTGCTACATGGCTCCATATTCACTGCTCCTGTCATAATGGAAATGATTACCTTAATAGATAATAAGATATCTATTTATTGACTAATACTAATAAGTTAATAAGTTAATTTGAAATACAGAAAATATTATTAAATGCCTTTTTGAAATTAACCAATGTGGGTCAAATTTGGGGCATTTCCTATAGAAGAATAGTAGAGTTAATTTTACAGAGAATAGCACAAGATACTTGTCACTTTAAGTCCCAAATTTAAATGTAAATGTAGCAATAAACTCAATAAAAGGAAAACTAACAAAAGAAAGGATCAAAATCCTAAACAGCAGCAATAAACAAACACCATATAATTACCTTACCATATGCCATATGAAAAGGCAAATGAATGAAGCCCTCACTCATGTTATTTTTATTTCCTTGATGCCCTGCCATGTTAAATAAAATATGCATTCTAATAATTTATTCATTGTACTGAAATATGTTGACTCTCCTTACCACAGTACGAGGTATTCTGAAGCCAAATATGTATCTTCATGTTGCTCCAGCAGGCGTAGTCCCTCTTGCTCTAGGCTGCCTGCCTCTGCGAGAACATAAATGTTTATATTTTTGGCTACATGACATGAAGAATACACGTCCCAGAGTGCATCTGTGCTCTCGCGAGAGTCAAGTTAACGCTCTCACATGCGCGTAGTTGCGTCCGCTCGCGTTTTCTCACGCGCAGTCAATGGAGTCTCTGCGTGTTTCTGGAATTACTGACATTTATGAATATTCATTACTAGATCGGTTTATGTTAATCGATCTCAATGGTTTATAATCAGATTTCAGCCGTTGTTTACTGACAGTAAGACGCTCATATGCGTGTTTAGCACGGCGTTAAGATTCCCCGCGGCCTGTCATTAATTAAGTGTGTGGACTCATGTGAATATGGCAGAAGAGGGAGCGGCTGTGATGCAGCAGATTGTGGACAGGTGAGTGAAAGAAATGCAGTGTAAACAAACCGCTAATATCCGCTACATATACAAGTGGCGTTTGTGGACTTTCATATAGTTCGAAATATTCTTAAACCTGGATAAATATTTATAAAGAACAGTTAGAGTAGTTAACGAGTGATTGTTTGCAGGTGTAGTCTGTTACTTACATGATGTGACGTCTATGTCGAGGGGGCGTGTCCTTCATTTGGCCTTTAATTTTGTTTTGATTCAGTCTTGCTCTTTTGATTATATACTTTTTAGATTGTTTATGTTTAACAGCTTCTGTTCTGAAGATCCATCTATTGTTTAAACGTCGGATAACACACTGATTTGTGTCTGGAAACCGATGTGCAGAAGCAGAACTGACACAATATTAATTAACCATCAACAGAATATGCAATATTGGTATTATTAATAGGCATTATATTCATATTGGAATCGCCTGACAGACAATATTGTTTGGAAAAACGTTTGGTTAATACCTAATCAATATTTAATTAAAGACAAGGTTATGGAAGTATCATTCAAAATTATACACAGTATTTACCCAGCCAAACATTATTTTGTAAAATTCAAATCTGATTTTGATATTAGTTGCTCTTTTTGTGTCAGTTGCCCTAAAAACTGACCTTTTGTAAAACTATTTTGGCAAAATGTATGTGATTTAATTGTACAGAATTGTGATAATCAATATATTTTTATTATGGAAATTTGTATTATTTGGTATGTTGGAGAACAGCAAAGAAAAACATTCAAAATCTTATTTTTTTACATGCAAAATTTCATATTCACAAATGTAAGTTCTCGTGCAAAAAAAACTTGTTTTATTTCTTTTATTTATGTATATATATATTTATATATATATATATATATATATATATATATATATATATATATATATATATATATATATATATATATTAATATGCATTAAAGTTATTTTAAATATTGGGTTATTAATTGTTTTTTTATAGTAATGTCTACTTATAGAAATTTTAATTATTAAAGAGGATAATTGTCCGAGTGGGGTAACTGGTTATGTGTAATAAATGTAATTCCTGATTCCTAAGGTTTTTTAATTCTTAGCATGTGTCACGTGAGTGCATATGTTACTGGCTTTAATTGTTGTTGTTTTTCAGTTTTCAGACCTTGTAATATGTTAATTACTTAACCATTTTTGTTTATTTTTTTAAATTGAAATAATTTCTAGTGTATGATAGCTTATCTCGTATTGACCCCAGAATATTCCTTTAGTAAAACAGAAATAAGAGGCTTGATTGGCTGTTTGATCTGCCTTGCACACCAGCAGATGATTTGGGAAAGGTTCATGGTAAAACCTTTGCCTCATGACTTGCGTGATGTTGGTCTTAAGTATTATGAGCTCTACTTTTAATGAACCCAACACAAAGGACAGTGTGTCCTGGAGAAGTTTTTAATGACACTGTTGTTGTGGTCAGTTTTTTCTTCCAGATTGACCCTCAGGGGTCATTAATAAGCAGATTTTCTATATATAGGAGCATTTTTTGGTAAATGACATGGGCAAGTTCTCATTTCTGTAATTATTCATTGGGTCACTGCGTAGGGTCGAGCTGTTTTTGTGTCATGACCTTGTCCATGTTCTTCCAACCAGGTTGTCCTGTTTGCCAGAGGGCCAGCACTTGCAAAATAAACTAGAGTGCACTGGCCAGCTGATGGGACACAATTGAGCGGATCTTTCCTTCCAGTCCAAAAAGACTAAACTTTCTGTTTGTTTGTTTGTGTGTGTGTGTGTATATACATATATACATATATTCTTTTTTACTATTTAAAAGGAAATAATATTTATTCAGCAGAGAAGTATTAAATTAATCTAAAATGACAGTAAACAACAGTTACAAGATTTCTACTTTAAATAAATGCTGTTCTTTTGACATTAAGAATCCTAAAAAATATATTTTATTTGAAATATCATGCATTTTCTTGAGAAGAAAATTCAAATGTCATTGAATCACCTGTAAAATATTGCGTAAGTATTGCAAATATAATATAATGTTTTGTATAATGTTATAAATATAATATACACTACACTACAGTTCACAGTTTTTATAAGACATTCATATTTTTATTTTGCTTCGATTTAGTACATTGATCAAATGTGACAGATGTGACAATTTCTGTTCCAGTTCTTTTGATTTAGGATTTCCTTAATCAAATAACCTTGAATAGAAATGTAGCATGGTTCCCACAAAAAGATGAAGCATTTATATGAATAAAAATGTATCTTGAGCAACATATTAGAATTCCTGAAGGATCATGTGACACTGAAGACTGGAGTAATGATGCTGAAAATTCAGCTTTGCATTAAATAAATGAATTTTAATTTAAAATATATACTCACATTCAAAATTATTATTCACATAAAATTGCTTCTTTTAAAAACATACAAAAATCTCACCGAGCCCAATCTTTTGAATGGAAGTAAATTTGAACGTGTTGTCACCTCATATGTGTGTTTACATCTGAGGAAATGGGTGTTGAGAGGACAGAACTGGACTAGCTGGTGTGTAAACTGGTTTATTGGCACATCAGCCAGTTTGCAGACATATCTGTGTCAGTTGTTATGGTGAAAGCTCTCATCTCTCTCAAATGGATCCTGCATCCTTCTCTAATGTCCGTCACTGAGGCAACAACCTTCACAGGTCTGTGTGAGAGCAGATAGTCGTCACAGCTCTATCAGACTCCAAAACACGGCCTTATCCAGGCCTGCCACCCGCAGCTGCTTTCTGTGCAATGTAGAAAAGATGGGCTCATGCTTAAATCCTGTCTGACCTTTACGTGGCAGACACTCTATCACCCTCTTTTGTTCTCTTCGGTATTCAGAAAGCTGGCTCCGTTTATTTTGGCTGTTTCTAAACCTCACTTTCTCTGTCTTACTGTTTTTCCCATCCAGCTTTGATGTGTCTCCACAAATGTGTGTCTTGAGTCATGTTTGAAAGGTGTCTGGAAATAATCCACCATCATTTGGACCTTTGGTGTTATGTTTCTGTTTGAAAGTCAATTAAATGCAGTATTGCTTGGTGCCTATGCTAATTGCTTTGGAAGCCCATTTCTGCCTTGGGAAAAAAAGTCATTGTGAATTATTTATTTATTTAAAGGTAACTGTGACTTTTTCCTTTGTAATTGTATCTTACAATTCTGGCAAAAAGGTAATTGCGGCAATTTTTCTCGCTTAAAAAAATTAACTAAACATTTTTATGGGCTTTTTATGCTTTCATTTGGATGGAACAGGACAGGAAAGCATTGGTTGGAGATAAAGGGGGTGGGAATCGACAAAAAAACATGTGATGGGATTCGAACTCGAGTGGCCATGAGCTCACTGTCGGCGCTCTAACCACAAGGCTATTGGTGCAGACTTTTTCCTCGCAATTCTGAGTTTAGAATTTGTAATTCCGTCTGAATTTTGAGATGTAAACTGTTTCCATTGACGAAACTGGCTTTAATAAATTGCTAATATTCCACTAGGTTTTAACGTTTTCTGAAGACGATGTTTGTGCAAAACTGATTCAGTCAAAATGTGACTTACTGCTGCACTAAAACAGACATATAGGCCTAGATTTTGTAGAAATGCTGCTAATTCTATGTGGTAATTCTGGCTTTATATATTAGCTGGTGAAACGTGATCTTGTGGATGGGTCTTGTGACTCTGACTACAGGGGAAAGAGTGACCCCTCCTCAAGAACAAATATAGACCACAAGTTCAAGATGACTGGAGTTACTGGAAAACAGTGACTGAAGTTACATGAACCGTAATCTAGCTGGTGCTTGACCGGTGCACCAACTGTAAACTAGTCACAGATTTGGTTCTGTGGAATAGAGACAAACTTTGAGCAGCAGTTTTTTCTTTTAGGGGTGCATGATAAATATCGGCCAATAATTAATGTGCATTTTGTCAGCAAAGCCGGTTCTCTAATCAGCTGTAAATTCCATCATGTGATTTCACACAGACCAGCGTTTATTATACTATATATATATATATATATATATATATATATATATATATATATATATATATATATATATATATATTATTTATTTACCCTGTGCATTATTTAGGCAATCAGGAAATTGCTTGCTTCCATGTTTAGTATAAATACATTAGTTTAAGGTTTATATTTATCATTCTATTAGCTGGTATATGAAATTAATTAAAATGCAGTTCAGTGGCTAATAGCTATATGTCGCTTTAATGCCAGATGAAATGTCCTAATCAATGCAGCTCTATTTGTGTCAGTATAGTAGAAATGTCTGTGATCTCAGCTCTTCTTCTGATGCTCGACAACTGCTTTCACTCACTGAAGTTTCTGGAAGATCATCAGTCACGTGACCACAGCCAAATGAATAAACTCATTACACCGAGATTTTAATGCCTCTTTAAATGCAGACTGACCTGTGTGTGTAGCAATGAGAACATGCAGGAAAGTTTTAATATTATTATTGCTCATGCTTAGTTTGAGGTTTGTCGAGGTGTTTAACAGTAGATGTTTAATGCTTCCACATTTTCTGGATAAGAGGAAGCATCTAAACTTTCACACACTTATTCCTGTTTTTGAAACCGTAGCCACTTTATTCATGAAAACTCCTGCTGTATGAAATAAGAGCTGATGTTATGGCTCTAGAGATCAGGATTTTGAAACTATCATCAGGGTCATCAGTTCCAGAGACCCCCTCGCTGTTGTATAGATTGTCTTTCTGTGTCATGTAACCGGCTCTCAACATGTAAAGAAAGGCGAGCGGTATCGACTTTCTGACCTCCTGATGGTATCTCATACACTAGAGCTATATTCTGCAAGAGCTCAAGTAGTAATGTGAATCTGATAGAGGTGGAGAAGTGTCTTATTGGCATCTAAGAGGGATTTTTGCAGCATTTGTTCCCGGAATATGATTTAATGGAAAATGGTCTGGTGTGCTGGAGATATTTTAAGCATCATCTATGTCATCACAAACAGTGCGGAAGAGTAATTCTGTCACGTGTCTTCAGATAGAGAAGTGAACAGAATATGATCAGTTGTGTTATTAGCCTTATTATTCAGAAGTTGTTTGGTTTGCACATTAGTGGATTATGTATTAGCAGTACTTAAATTTTTATTATTTTATTTAAAAATTATATTAGTATATATTTAATTAACTTATTTATTTGTGGTTTAAAGCACAATTGTTAATGAAATAATTGTGACGTATCTGTGAATGATTTTTCTCCCTCAAATCAAAAATCTTCTTTTTAAACCTTGCATAAGGGGAGAATGTCATTCTTGCAAAAATCAATGAGAATAATGTATTATTGATTAATTAGTAGTTTATTTATTTGTATAGTTCATGTATTTATTTTAATTATGACATTAGTGTATGTTTTATTTTGTGTGTTAGTAGTATTTTATTATTTATTTGTTTAATTTATTTAAAATAAACATTTAAATTAAAAAATTTTTTATTTATTTATTTGTGGTTTAAAGCACAATTGTTAATAAAAAAATTTTTTTGCAGTGTATTGGAGAAAAAAATCATGCTATCATTGTGTGAATTTGACTGCAGATTATATAGCCTGTAGTTTGAAACCTTACCCCTGCTGAGTGAAGGAAACATGCCTAAATCAGATTGGGTTTCACAGCACATTTTGTTTTACCTTGTTTATTGGCTGATAATCTGGTTGGCATCGTAATGAACGCAGCTCTTAGTGTGTAAATCCATGCTATGCAAGTGTGCTGAAGTGAGGGCAACGGTGAGATGTCTTGGGTTTCACACGGGTGATGATTGTGTTTCTGATGGTTGTCGTGATGGAGGCAGAGTTACAGGAGCAGTAAGCAGCTTCTTAAGGAACATGGAGAAGAGGAACATGGACAATATTTGGCTGAGATACAGCTTTTAGAATATCTGGAATCTGAGGGTGCATAAAAATAAAATTTTTGAGAAAATCGTCTTTTAAAGTTGTCCAAATGAATTCTTAGCAATGCATATTACTAATCAAAAATTAAGTATATGATATATCTATAGTAGGAAATTTACAAAATATCTCCATTGAACATGATCTTTACTTAATTTTCTAAAAAATTTTGGCATAAAAGAACAATCGATAATTTTCACCCATACAATGTTTTTTAGTTTTTTTGGCTATTGCTAAAAATATACCCCAGCGACTGAAGACTGAAGGTTTTATGATCCAGGGTCACATATCGCTTCTGGTCTTATGTTGAACCAAGTCAACTAACAAAACATCAGACTAATTGAAGTAAACCTGGCTTATTTGGTAAATTGTTTTATACAACACACAAATCTGTGTGTTCTTGTTTGGCTTTGGGATTGTCATCTAATAGACCTGAGATGATCACCCGAGAGGCTCTTCATCCCTCATGTTTAATTCAGAAACAGACAGAATGGAAAATCTCCCTCAGAAACCTGAGAGAACAGCCGAGTCTCGATCCCTCCTCCCGCAGAGATTTGACATCGATTATTTACACGATCATCATTAGACATTGTCATTTAGATGTAGGACAAACAATTCAAAAGTATATTTGTTTCTATTTAGTGATTGCCACGATGATATACATAATTTTGGGCTTTTCTCATCAAACTAACTTGTATGTGATTGAGCATGCAGTTCTGATCGTTTGAGTAATTCGCAGCCTATACTAAGGCCTTATATTAAATAAAACCAGTTTAACTTGAATGCATTGGTTTAGACATCTAGGTGGCTAAAAAAAACACCGTGAGATCAAAATGATAACCTGTATTTTTTTTCAGTTCATGATCTTGTTTCATTTGTGCTTAGTCACTGACCCATATTTCTCTGCGGTTGGCTGTCTGTGATTTTTTTTGTGCCAACTGTCCCTTGATACTTTTAAGAGTTGAACTATAAAAATAGCTCCAGGAGCCTTGAACTTTACACAGTAACATGACAAACGTTGTCTTCACCGTTCAGTTGTTATAAAGGAATTTGGCCTGGATGAAACACTGAGCCGAGCACTGATATGTTTCTGTGTGTGTGTGTTTCAGGAGTTGTTGGGTGTGTTTTGCCACAGATGAGGATGACCGTACGGCGGAGTGGGTGCGTCCGTGCCGCTGCCGTGGTTCGACTAAATGGGTTCATCAGTCGTGTCTTCAGCGCTGGGTTGATGAGAAACAGAGGGGCAACAGCATCGCACGTGTCACCTGCCCACAATGCAATGCTGAATACCTTATCGTGTTCCCTAAACTCGGTATGACAATCCATCAGTTTACATTCTTAAAAATGTGTCTTGGATCCCTGTTTAATATACGAAGCCAACTTTACACCATTTATTAGTTGATTTTCCTAATTACATTTTTTTTTAAAGAAGTGTCTTTTGTTCAACAACAGCCTTTATATGATCAAAATATTGTAAAATGCTATTACAATTTAAAGGGGGGGGGGGGGGGGGGTGAAGCTAAACATGGACAAAGTTAAAAAAAATTAAGTTGTACGTTTGAAGGAGTATTTTTGTTCCAAAAAAAACTCCTTCTGGTTTGTCACAAGTTTCGGAAAGTTTTTTTTCCGAGTATGGGTCTGTGTGACGTTAGATGAAGCGGAATTTCCTTATATGGGTCCTGAGGGCACGTCTGCTGGAAGAGCGCGCACTCCCGTATAGCGAGGCTGAGCAGCACAGACAATCACTGATCAGAGCGAGAGACCGAAATGTCACAAAAGAAGTGTGTTTTGGTTGCCAGGGCAAGACAACCCTGCACAACCTTGCCATGGTTTGTTTTGGGTGATGTTTTTTTCCTCAAGGTAATGTCAGAGTTTCCAGATGCTCTCAACGCAAAAGCCTACTGGCGCTCGTGATTCTTTAGCTCCGCCCACATGTCACGCCTCCAGACGCTTGTGTTTTTCCGGGAAAAAACGGTACAGACTATCTTTCTCTTATAAATATAATAAAACTAAAGACTTTTTGGAGTTATGAAGGATGCAGTACTACTCTATAGGTACTCAAGATTAGCAGGATATTGAGTGAAAACGAGCATTTCACCCCCCCTTTAAAATATTTTTTTTTTTACGTGTATCTTTTTTTTTTTTTTTCAGTCTCTCATGATACTCAAGAAAACAAGAAAACTCAGAATAAGAAGCATTTCTTATTATTACCAGTGCTGAAAACAGCTGCTTAATATTTTTGTGAAAACATCATAGTTTTTTTTCAGGATTTTTGGATGAATCGAAAGTTCTGAAGAACAGCATTTTTTAAAATATATATATGGAAGTCTTTCTTAACACTTAAAAAATGTGAACTTTACTATTAACTTTTTATGCAATTTAATGCATCCTTCCAAAATAGTATTAATTTCTTGCAAATAAAAATAAAGAGTGGTTATGTTTATTTTAGTGCTGTCAAAGATTAATCGCATCCAAAATAAAAGTTTGTTTACATATGTGTGTTCTGTGTATATTTAAGTATATATAAATAAACACCCATGCATGTATATATTTAAGAAAAATGTTAAGTTTATATTAAATTATATTTATATATAATATAAATATATATATATACATGTAAATACATTTAAATATTTTTAAAACATACTCTGTATGTGTAAATATATATTATGCAAATAAAAACTTATTTTGGATGTGATTAATCTTTTGACAGCACTATATTTAGTGTTGACGTTTTTGGCGTGAACAGATTTTAAAACCATTTTTCTTGAGGTTTACATCAGAGTTACTTTTACAAATATTTGTCATTTTGAAAGATACTAGATTGTAGTGAAAGTGAATATATTCAATAGATTGCCCTGCCTTTGCTGCAAATATAATAAACCGCTCACTTTCACATGTCACACATGATGAGCAAAATTCTGGACATTTGTGATGTTCTTTCACTTTTCACTTTATCAGGGTTCATCAAATGTCACTACGCTAGTTTTGAATAGAAGCACTTGTTTATTTAGTTTTTTTGTACTTCATAGGTCAATCCTGATTCCAGAGAAATCCCTCTTTTTGATTTTGGTGATGAGGATTTGCTTGTGATTCCAGTAATCCGCTGCTCACGAAACTAAATGTCATTTTTTCATCCTCTTGTGTGTCGTCTCTTATGTAAATTGATCAGGTTGAGAGTATAACAGCATTAGATTCTCTTCACGCTGTGCTAATAATCTTCCTCCCGAGGCCCAGTCTGTCGTCCTCTCTCGCTCTCTGTCTCTTTCCACAGCCACGGGTTTATTCTGGGATACGGTTGTCAGGGTGACCGTGGCCAGCTGTGAAATTGCACCAATCATGCTCTCCGTTCGACTGTCAAACTGTAGGAATGCGAGACGAGACGAATGTCATAACTCGTGAACATGAGAGTTTCACAGCAAAACCATTTCATTTAGTTGCATTGTGAGCTCGTCTTCTGATTTAAATGTGTTTGGTCATGAAAGATTGGGACACAAAATATATGCCATATGATAGTGTAGTGAGTGTCACTGATTCTTTTTAACGAGTTTCAGAATCATTTTTAATCAGTAAAATGCTCCCTAGGTAGGTAGCTGACTATGGTTTGGAACTTTAGTTGGTATTTTATACATGAGCATGGTACGCAGATCTGCCACTCTGCTCAGAAAAGCCATAACTGTGAAGGTGAAAGACCATCTGTCTTTTATTTTTATTTTTTCAAATATATTACTCCTGATTGACTCTCAAGATGTTCTTCAGACTGACATCACATTGAAGTTGTTTTACGCAGCCTGGCACTGGAGAGGGTTTGTAGGGAACAGAAAGTCCTTGTTCCACAGCCGTTCTCTGGCAGAGCAGCGAAGCTGGTGTAAAACGAGGAAGAATAGACTGCAGATGTATTCCTGCTAAGTGGAGTTTATTTTTTAATGATCTTAATAATGGAATCTGTGGCCGGCAGCAGAAGTGCCTGAGCGCTTCCTCTTGCCAGTAGACATTAGTTTGATGTTGCAGCGCTAGAGAGAACGTGAACCAGATTCCAGCGCTGTCATCAGAATATTCCATATTAATATTCTCGAGAGCGGTCAGTGATCCCAACACACACACACTCACAGTGTCCAGAGACTTGTCCTGCAGTGGAGGGTATTTTTAGGATGAGAGGAAAGCAGGTTGTCGGTCGATAAATATTACATGATTTCCTCTTGATGTCCACCTTGAGTGTTTCCTCATTCCTTTCTGGGTCGGTTCCACTGTGTGCAGCTTTATTCCTGAGTCATTTAGGATGCAGTCATCATAGTCGAGCATAGAACTGTAAAGCGCTTGTGTCATCATGGTCTTAGTGAATTAAACGGGATGATCGACAGTTACTTGTGTGTTCGTCTCTTTCTGTGGACAGCTTCACATTTTGATAAACGATTATATATTTTCATCTGTAAGTTGCTTTGAATAAAAGCTCCTGCTAAGTGACTAAATGTAAATATATAGTCAGAAGAGAATTTTATTGGCCTGTTGGTTCCCGATCATAATATCTTCTTCTGCCCCCTGCTGGAGAGGAGGGGAACTGGATTCATCACTGCTTGATCCTCACGTGATGGTCACATGATTCAGACCTCAATATCACCTAGTTTTTATCATTTAATATCTCGTTTTGTGAAATTGTTCCATAAATAGATTCATGTCTGCATGATGATATAAATAGTAATATACTGTAGAGCCTTCTGCAGTTTCCTATAAAGATTCACTACATGCATTTCTGTGCAGGGCCGGTGGTGTATGTGCTGGATCTGGCCGACCGGTTGATCTCGAAGGCCTGTCCGTTTGCTGCGGCCGGTATCATGGTGGGCTCTATTTACTGGACGGCCGTCACATACGGCGCGGTGACTGTCATGCAGGTGAGACGTCACTCACAGATGAAATGATTTTACAAGCGTTATTTGATTCTGAAGCCTCCGTCTCTCAGGTTGTGGGTCATAAGGAAGGTCTGGATGTGATGGAACGAGCCGACCCTCTCTTCTTGTTGATTGGTCTGCCAACCATCCCAGTTATGCTAATTCTAGGGAAGATGATTCGCTGGGAGGATTATGTGCTCCGCCTCTGGAGGAAATACTCCAATAAACTTCAGATCCTCAACAGTATTTTCCCAGGTCAGTGGTGACAGCACAGACTCTGTGTGTGTGTGTGTGTGTTTAAATATTGTAAATATTTGTTTCTTATTTCAGTTTTGTGTGTTAATATATTTAAAAATGTAATTTATTCCTGTCAATTTTCAGCATCATTACGGCAGTTTTCAGTGTCACATGATTCTTCAGAAATCATTCTAATATGCTGAGTTGTTATTAAGTTGAAAATAAATTGGACAAAAAGCTTACAAAATAGGTTTATTTCTAATATCCAATATAGTTTTTTAATATACTTTACTTTACTATAGTTTTACATATTGTTGCATAAAATCTTAATTTATGGTTAATAGCTCATCTAAAGTTCCCAGAAAATAATATCCAAATGAGACAACCAAAAAGAATAAATACATATTTTAAATGATGTTGGATTGGATATTGATGTATCAGTTTCATAAGTACTTATTCACTATGTTTACAAATACCATCTTTATCTATATTATGTAATTTCAGACATTTTGATATTTGTACATCCACATATAATCATGTTTTATTTGTTATAATGATTGTTTATTATTTAATTATTTAATTTAAATATATATGTAACCCTGGATCACAAAACTAGTCTTAAGTCGCTGGGGTATATTTGTAGAAAAAGCCAAATTATCGATTTTCTTTTATGTCAAAAATCATTAAAGATTCTGTTCCTTAAAGATATTTTGTAAATTTCCTACCATAAATACATCAAAACTTAATTTTTTATTAGTAATATGCATTGCTAAGAACTTCATTGCTGACAACTTCAAAGGTGATTTTCTCAGTATTTAGATTTTTTTTTTTTTTTTTTTTTGAATCCTCAGATTCCAGATTTTCAAATAGTTATATCTCAGCCAAATATTGTCTGATGCTAATAAACCATACATCAATGAACAGCTTATTTCATGCTGGTCCAAGGTCACACATGGTCAAATTTTTTAAATACTACAGTTATAAATGTCATAGACATTTCCTTATATATATTCTTAATTGCAAAGTTAATTTTAACACTAATATGAAATATTGCAAATAAAATGTAAATGAATGCAACACCTTTTTTACTCAATATTTACTCAGAATTCAGTATTTGAAACCAGTTTATTATCTTTTGGCAATTTTTAAGTGCCAGATGGAAAGCTGAACTGCCTGACATGTCTGTACAAGCTTCTGTGAAACTGTCACCAAAAGTTTTGATCAATCTTGTTTCTCGCCCTGTGATGCGGCGCAGGTATCGGCTGCCCAGTGCCGAGGATCCCGGCGGAGGCCAGTCCGCTGGCCGATCATGTGTCTGCCACACGCATCCTGTGCGGCGCCCTTGTGTTCCCCACCATCGCCACCATCGTAGGTAAACTGATGTTCAGCAGCGTCAACTCAAATCTTCAGAGGACCATTCTGGTACGAGAAAATCCTGAAAAATTTGATTTATACACGCGTATTTTCACACTGATGACATTTCTCTCTCTGTCTCAGGGTGGCATTGCCTTTGTGGCTATTAAAGGGGCGTTTAAGGTTTATTTCAAGCAGCAGCAGTATCTCCGACAAGCTCATCGCAAGATCCTTAATTTCCCTGAGACGGAGGAGGCCTGAGCTCATCATCAAACCTCTGCTCGATTCCATCCATGAGACTTTTCACTGACGCTGGATTCGGTGAATGTGACTTCTGCTTTTGGAGTTTGAACAGTGACTCAGTTATGTTTCAGTTGTGTGTTACTCATTTTATGGGCTTTGACATTTTAAGAAAGAAAATAAATATTGAAAGGTTTTATATTAAGTGGTTGTTTTTTATTGAATTAGAAATGTTCAGGTGAATCATCAATGTTAAATACTAAAGGCCAATGTAAACATCTCTTATAAAATCATCTTTTTTGTTGTTCTTCTCGAATGCATTTCACAAAGAAATATCCCCATATTTTACACCTAAGTCATAAGAAATCAATTGTTTTGCATATTAAAAAGGCAAGTCCGGTCACAATTATTTTTTTCAATTTAGAACATATATACTATTAAAATTATACTTAACAAATATCTCTAATTGAAAATTAGTTCTGTTTTAGCTAAAAAAGTCACTTATTTTTTTTAAATGTCAATTTTGTGTTTGAAATATGACAGCTTCTGTGAAATTGACCATCTTGCCTGCCTTCACATGATTGAAGCGATCAGATGATCAGGTTTAATTTCCTTCTTTGTGCTGAGTTTCAGGGAGTCCCTTTTATAGTCCGTCTGTTAATGACCCTGTACAAAGAGAGAATCCAGTGTTTGGTCTGTAATCGATCACTTTATTAAAACATTATGGTACTCGATGACTCATAACTGCTGTTAATAAACCTGTTCCATTTATTCCCAGAGATAAGTAGTCTTGTGTAGAACAGTGAACTTTAAGAGTATTAGTGGCCTTTTTATTACACCAGGACAATATATGTCTTAAAGGTTACATGGTCCAGATGGACAGGTTTATTTGGTGAACATGCCATTTTTCTTTTTTTCTGAATCATTGTGTCTGATGACTTCGAATTAATGTAGTGCTTCTTTTTTCATCTCTGTGAAGTTGCATGGATGAAGTTGGGAGGGAAAAAAAGTATATAAATTCAATGCATACTACTACTGTTTTGTAATGGTAGTACACTGCAGTGGGAGGCAGGGGTTTTATTTTAAAGAGGTTGTGCAATTAATTAAACTTCACACATGATTAGCTTTTGGAGCACTATTTATCCATAGAGCTCAAGTACATTATTACAGATTCTTGCTGTAAATGCTTTATGGTGACGTAGTGAGACTTGGGTCTCTGCAGAGCAAACGTGGGCGTTGTTATGACTTTGTGGGTGTTTTCAAACTGCTGGGTGTTTCTAAATCATGCAATCAAAATGATCCCCCTTACCTAACCCCACCCCTAAACCTTCCGTCACTATGACGTCAGCCAATCAGGTATCATGGTCTAAAAACACCCTTATCTGGTAACTCCCATTACTTTCCTGCAGAGACCTATACTCGGACGTAGTTGCTAAGAAATAGTTTATGTACACCGAGTGTAGAAGTATTAGACAAGTTTTTCTGTTGACTTTCTTTTCATCATCTGTATAGTATGAGTGGGGTATGTTTGTCTCCTGTTGTACAGATGAAGCATAATGCCAAATATAGAACATGTTGTACAGATATGGCTTCTGAATTTATTGTTTCTCAGTTGATTTATGTAAATAAATGTATTTTTCCAATGCCTGACTGTGTGTTGGACAGTTTTTAACTTGGACTAAAATGTTTCTTAGCATTGAGATGATTTATGGGATCTACATCTAAAATCTGTAGCATATAAACTGATGATAGTATCATTTGCAATCGTGTTGCATGTCCCTACATAGGTCCAGTGCCTAATTTTTCTAGCAATAATTTTGCTCAAACAAATGTCTGTTGTCTGCCGATATATCCCCACCAATTAAAAAAAAAAAAACTTCACTCAAAGCTAAAATAATATTGCTGTATATATAAGTACATAAAAATATGGTAAATGCATAAAAGTGGCACTAAACGCAACAAACTCATGGAAACGTGATACTTTGGAAACACTTCTGCATGCTGATTTTGAAAGCTGTACATTTTAAATGCACTGCTGTACATTAATGAAGGCAATTATTTTCTAGTAATCAATAGCATAACAGAAGCTGAGCAAAGTGTGTGGTTATGGTTAACCCTAGTTATATTTAAGGCAGAATATCCCTTTTTCTCAAAAAAATCCAAAATTAAATGTTTAAGGTTCAATCTTCAAAGAAAAATGTTAAGTGCAGACCAAAGAGAGAAAAAAACCACAACACAAATGAGTTCATACCATTGTTTAATTATCAGAATCACAGAAAGCTCTCCCACAGATACACATTCCCCAGATGTACTTCAAAACCACCTAATAAACACGAGAGATCTCAACCATAGAACAGTTTCCACCTCACACCTGCGGTTTGGTACATACATTTCTTGGATTTGGACAATGTAACATCTTATGCTCGTTCATGCAAAGTAACTCATTAAACCCTGCTCTTCTAGATTTCTTTACTCTAATATGTTGCTTACAGTATGAGCTAAACACATGACATCAGGTTACAGGAGAAGGCAAACACTGACCTACAGAACTTCGAGCTGATTCTAGAACAGCTAAAGGGATTTGGGGCGCAACAAATGCTCCGACTGCATGCAAAATGCATCTTTGGAATTTAAAGTCATCTAGAAGTTCAATTTAATTTCCATTAAAAATGTATGGATACTCTGAACTATTCCTATAAATTTAAAAACAAAAATACAGACCACTAAAACCAATGCAGAGAGATGCCTGAGTATATCCATCCTAGTGATGCAACCAAACTCATCGAAGAGTCTGATATCAGTTTGTTTTGCTGAGCATGAAACAGTATTCATTTATTTTATTGGACGCGGTAGGATGGTCGTTGAGTTTCTAAAAAATGCAGCATACAGTCGATTTGATATGCCTGAGTAAGTCCAGAATAAAATCACAGCACTAGAAACACAAGTGATGTTGAAGACTTGGCTTAAAACCAGACTAACACACACCTGAGATGGACACACATGGATTACACACTGACGGGATGTTCCTGCATCAGCGCTGGGAAATAACAGCCTTCAAACACATCACAGGAGGGTTTTCTGAGCACAGACCAAGTCTAGTTCTCATCTAATTAGTTTCTCGGATCCAAGCTCAAAACATTTCAAGAAAAACGCCTAGTGTAGCATTTCAGACACTAGTCATAGGTCCTGTATGTCACATTATTGCTTGAGGAGTGCACAAATCACAAGTCAAGACATTTGAAGTAAAACAAACCCAGTTAAAGGGGATTTCAAGGTTGGTTTCTCACAACAACTCCTGAAATGTTGTCATGTTGCATGTGGATATCAGTATATGGGCGAATTTGATCAAATTAAGCATCCTGAAAAACTAAATCTACATCATTCATGTTAAATCGTTTCAAAAAGCAGTGGTGTATAAACGGTTTCATTTAATTTTGTAAAACTTAAAACTCAAATCAAGTGTCTTACGTGAGGTTTTACATAATTCATGTTTCATTGAGTGGAATTTGTATTTCTATTACGACACCGAGTTTAGGTCAGAGGAACAGGGTTTCAGGTATACTAGGAATCGTTTAAGGACAAAGTAACTTAAATAAGCAAATGAAAAGGATATTAAAATTGTTTATTATGATATTTCTTCAACCGCAAATAAAATCAAAGTCCATCAAGAAAACCACGTTGCATTTACAACACCATCCTTAAAGATAAAACTCTGCTTACATGCACAGAAACTAAAAACAACTCAAAGCAAATCGATTAAATTAAACTTTAAAAAAGGTGAAAACCAGAAAACCTGATCACGGATTAAAATGATCTTAAGGCCAGTTATTTCATTTCAAGAGAGACTTATCTTGATAAATTACACAACAGCCTCTCCAAACGGTTTCTCGTGGTTTTGCTTAACAGTGGTGTAAATGAAACGAAACCGCATTTTGAAATGAAACCCAACAATGAGAAAGTGTCATTGTGGCCAGCAAGTGATTCCTATATTATACAGGGATACAAATTTCCTGACAGAAGCAATGTGAAACAAACTTTCTATGTTTTCTATGTATCTATGAGATATCAGGTGTCAGGTGTGCATGTCTGACGCAGAGCACAACTAAAAATGTTGCAAGCGGCTCCTTCGTGGCCTGCTTACACACACGCAAACACACACACACACACACACACACACACACACAAAATGGTGTTACTGGCTCCATATTTGGGTGTTTCTGACAATCCCATGATGCTGGTCACAGTTTGGCAGCCATGAAATTGATGTGAGGTTTGGTGAGAGGGAACAGCGGCAGACTCCTTTTGAATTCGGTCATATCCTGAACCAATGATGGCTGAAACACACAATACAAAGCAACACAATGAGTAATTAGTTGTCGTATTAATTTTTTTTTTTTTTGTAAGAAAATGCAAGTAGTGCTTGGCCATGGAAAATCACCACAATGAGCATATTCTTTGAAAGTTAGGGGGCATATAAGGTTCATAACAGTAAAAATCAATTACAGTAAAAACAATAATATTGGGAAATTACAATTTAATCATCACTTTTTTTATATTTTGTCAAATGTATTGCAGTGATGGCAAAACTGTATTTTCAGCATCAATTCCGCTCAAACTTTATCAAAGTCTCATTTTTGAAAAAAATAAAAATAAGATTATAGAATTTATTTAGTATTAAAAATCCCACTGGACCCAAACTTTTGAACTGTGGAGTACGGTCATCTGACATTTGGACAGTTTTCTTGAATTATTTATATTGGCAAAAATGCTTAACACATAAACATCAATGCAGTACCTGAGGAAGTGAAGGGGCAGGAGGCAGATTGACATCGTTTTGAGCAGGAAACTCCCCAACCAGTGGACCTGCAGGAAACACATGGTAAAAATGAATGAATGTGCCCGGCTGCTTCAGTCAGTAAATCAGAATGTTTCAACCTTATTGTGTCAGTACTCACAGGAGTCCATCTCTCTAGACATCACATGCACAGACACTTTGTGTCTTCTGGGGGCATCAATGGCCAACAAGTCCTGGAGAGAACAGACATGATGCCCAACATTATTATTAGTGTTTGAATGGTCTGCTTTGTATTGAAAGCCAGTTTAAACTAAGCACTCAAAAAATACTTATACACAGACTCAATGTGCTCTGTTTTACAAAAACGTTTAGAATATAAAATATTTAATACATATTTTAATAGAAGTAATAAAAATCTCAGTAACATTTTAGAACAGGGACCAATTCCCACTATTAAATAGTTGCTTACTAGTAGCATGCTGCTTTTATTAACATATTGGCTGTTTATCAGTACTTAAAAAGCACATATTCTGCATGATGACCATATTCTACAACCCTAATCCTACCCAATACCTAAACTTAACTACCCATTAACTATTAATAAACAGCAAATTAAGAGTTTGAGGCAAAAGTCGTAATTAATGGTTTGTTAACAGCAAGAATAGAACCTTAAAATAAAGTGTGACCAAAATCTCCCTCCAACCTGACAGAATATTAAAGAATGTAACTGACAGCAATGGGCTCGCTGAAATATTTGCAAAATGCCGTTGAGATTGGTCCTTTTTGCATGCATTTGCATACTGAATTGTGATTGGTCTATTTATCATGCATCTGCATTTACAAGGCAAAGACAATGTGTGCAGACTCCAGTCCATCATGGAAATGTCATTACTTAACTTATTTTGGTGCAAGCATGTACTCCCTTTTTTCAGGATATGCAAATCTAGTTATGATTATGCTGCAAGAAACCGCATCTGTTTCAGTGTGTGATGACGCATTCAGATCATTACCAACCCTGTAAAACTGCATAATGTGTTCCTTTGTCAGTGTCTTCAGGTAAGCCACTTCAATGTTATCTAGATCAGACAAAGAAAAATCAAAGTCAGTGGTTTCAAAACTTGAGATACTTGATGCTAACATGAGTTCAATTCAAAATCTGATCGGTGACTCTCACCCCTGTCGAAGTTGTACTGTTGGGAGATGATTTCTCCCCAGTACTTGGAGCATTCAGCTGCCAGCTTCTTGGGTTTGTCAAGCCGCCGAATAGCCAGTGCCTGGATGTGTTTCTGAAACGCTTCCTCTCCCATCTCCTCCACACTCTTCTCCATCGTCTTGAGGAAGGCCTCCACCCGAGACTCCAGGTAGTGAGGAGCTTTTTCAGACTGGATGATGAAACGCAGTCCCTGCACTCCATTGGCCCTGCGGGGGCCGCTGAACACAATGTAACCTGGTTATACAGACAGAGAAATTAATGAATGATGTTCTTAAGAGCAGTGGTAGTGAAAGTCTGAACAGAAATACTTGCTCTAATCGTCGCATTGATAGACAAAAAGAGAGAAATTTGTATTTCCAGACAACTGTGAGCATTTCTCCTGAGTGATTGTGTTACCCAGCTGTTCTTTGGTGCGTAGCGTGTTGAAGCATGGCTCAGAGATGATTTGACAGAAGAGCTCCAGCAGCATGTTCTCATGCGTGTTCTGCATGTCCGTCTGATAGTAAATCTCGATTCCACAGTTATTATGAACCTCATTCCTCTGCTGGTAAACATACCAGCCACCTGATAACCACAGAGAACTGGACTTAAACACAAGAACCATGACAAACACACACAAAAATCATAGGCCTCAGATTATACACCACAGATTCAAGTTTAACAACAGTCTTAATACCATCTAATTTTCTTCATTCCTATAAAGTTTGATGGATTAACATACTGCAAAATGTATTAAAAGAAAAACACATAACGTGAATATAAAATGTAAAACAACGTATTTTTCTTGATGCCACAGAATATAAACAAAAAAAATGGTCACAAAGTTTAAGTTTAGATTTTGTTTTAGACTGTACAAATTCTGAAGAATCTTTCATTATTACTTTATTAGAACCTGTATATTAAAAGAAAATTTGTAAAGGCAGTAGTTTTACGATTAGGGATGCATTAAATTGATCAAAATTGACGTGTCATGAAAGATTTAATTTCAAATCCTGTTTTTTCTATTAATTCATGTAATATGTTTTTGTTTTTTTTTACACAAAAATCATCATGTGATCATGTGACACTGAAGACAGGAGTAATGATGCTGAAAATTCAGCTTTGCATCACAAAATTAAATGTTAAAATCTATTCCAATAGAAAAATTATAATTTTCAATTATAATATATTATTTTTATATAATATTTTTACTGTATTTTTTCTAAAAAAAAAAAAAAAAAAAAATTATATATATATATATATATATATATATATATATATATATATATATATATATATATATATATATATATATATATATATATATATATATATATATATGCTGAACACTTTTTCAGCAACAACAATTATTACCAAAATCAAACTTTTGAACAGTGGTGTAATATCGTATGTGTGGATACAGAGCTCAAAGTTGGAGAAAAGCTCCGGATGTTGCATCGGTGTTTGTGGTGCGAAGCGCTTACCGTCAGGTACCTGCACTTCCCTGTAGCGAATGAGCTGACTCGGCAGGAGGGGTTTAGTGTGAGCGTGCTCAATGAGAGTGTCCTCCAACATTTGCATCATGCCCAGAGCAGACTGGAGACAACAGACAGTTAGACAGACTGCACTGCTCGTATAAAATCTAATGCTATGTTATGTCAACTTGTGAGCTAATTCAATGAAATACAAACTTACAAAAGAAGAATGAAACTCAGATTCATCAAGCATAGTACAGCAAAAAACTGTACAGTTAATTTATTTTAAAAGGCACAGTTTCAACCTGTCTGAAGACAGACCTACCTCTTCTGTCTTCAAAAAAAATTATTTTCATACAAACCTGTTTGGTGATGTTGCCATGCAACAGGGCTTCAATGTGTAACCGTGACAACAGCTGCGGTATGAACGCCTTCAGACGAGGTAACGTCACATCTGAAAAACACAGACACAGCATGAACACACATGCAGGAGCCCACTGCGCTCACTTTCACAGAACAATACAAGAGCATCGCACCATCCAGAGCGTCTCGGAGCTCGTCTTTGGTCCAGGCCACCTCAGTCATGAGCAGACGCAGGTAATACATGGCGTGCTGGTGAGGCTGCTCCGCGCGGAAGTTATTCAGAGACCTCATGTACTGAAAAACACACAAGTTTCATTTAGATCACATAGTTACAGAGCACATTTTCTCATGGACACAGTATAAATTACTATATTATTAAGATATTTCTGCTAATGATGCATCAATTTCACCAACCATTTAGCATATCAACTGCAGAAATAAAGCTTGTATTTACCCTAAGGAAAGCTATTTGATGTCCAAAGCTCATTGGAAAAAGTAACTTGAAAAAAAAGTATTTTGCCAAATACATGCATTGTATTTGAGATTTTATTTTTATTTAATCTGTTAGCGATGTTAACTGAATGCATGTTTGAATAAACGGTGGCTTTAAGAGCTTTCTTGATAGATTTAAATGTTTATAACAAACTGGAGTAGAACTGCCTTGTGTGCAACAACTTTTAATGGAGTGTTATGAGGGTTTATACATTTTCTTTCGGTTTTCTCTAAATACTTTAATTTAGGTTTAGATGTAAGAAAATGGTGAAATGTGTTACGAGGAGCTGAAAACACAAATTAACCAAAATAAATTACAAGTGAACTACTGTGGAAATCTTCAGAGAACCCTGTAAGTATAGATGTGCTAATAATTCTCATCTGTTACTGAAAAAGTAAAAAATCTTAAAGAGTGTGTCTCACCGCTTCCTTAATGATATCAAAGCGCTTCTCATCGATCTCAAACGTGGCCATTTTCTCCATGATCTTCTTCAGCAGGATGTGTTGTTTGTCATTATAACCCTTGACTGACAGCTGACATAAAGATACATTGAATAATTTTGAGAATGAGTGATAAGAACAAAATCAGCTCAAGCACTGACTTCCCTTATTCATGGTCTTTGAAATTTGTTAGAATGGAAGACAAACATACACAGATTCAGCACAGATGCATTGAGTTACTGCAGAACAGACTAAAAACAACATTTAAAGTTATACTTTAAAAGGTTTCATCTTCGGACAACCATCATTGCAGTGCATTTAGATTATGATGAATGTGTGTGTGCATGCAGTGTGGAGTAAGTGAATCACACAGCAGGTTACAAGCAGCCCAGCTTTGCCACGTCCTCCCAAAATCAGTCAGCCTGTTGACACCTTCTATTAACATCCATCTTGGCTGATCCCATCCTGTGATGGGGAAACTACTTTAAAGTACCCATTAAGGAAACATAGTCCATGTACTAGTAAATTCTGGCCATTTACCTTTAAAAGGTCTTCAAGAAAAAAAAAAAAAGGTTTTCTCTTGCACCCATCTATATTCTGAAGGCTTTTACATTTGCACTTGAACCTGGCTTTATCTGATGTTCAGATTTCTGTTCTGGTAATGTATACCAATTCATGCATATTACTAGATAATACTTAATTTACATATTTAAACATAACATTCAGAAAACTTAAAAAAACCGTTACACTTTAAGAGACTAACCAAAAACTAAGTCGTAAAGTGAAGAGTTAGTGGATTAGACTGAAAACAGGCACAAACTTTAGAGTAAAAACTTTCCTTTGAAGAAGCCAAACATGCCAACATTAACCACTGCTTTAAGATACAGCCCAAAAGATGTGGAAAGTGGATTTAAAAATGTGTCACTATTTTATTTTCTACTTTGACCTTCAGCATAAGATTTGTGTGGACACAAGTAAGGGTCACCGAGTTTAAACTCTGACGATTGGTCAAAAACATGGACATCTGATGTTACTACTTGCATTTAAACATGGTTTGTCTAGACACGGGTCCGATTTTAATATATGCAAATACAAGAGAATTGAAATATAGAACCACAAGTCACATGGACTGACTTGAAGTTGTTTTGTCATTTTGTGCTTGACAAGCATTTATTCTCTTTGTTTTCTGTTCTTTTGGGCGTGTATCTTTAAAATCACCTAAACCCAACACAAAATACAATAAACTTTAAAAGTTTATAAATATTCTAGCAGACTGATCAGACAGATATTTTGAAAGTATAACATCGCCATACTCTGTAAAATGCAGCAGATTTTAACAGACAAGTTACCCTGCACACTCATAAGCCTCAAGCTCCGCCCTTCACCCACAGCCCCACCCATTTCAAAGGGGGAGGGGCTAATTACCATACTTACAAGGATGGCATTCATTCCTGAAGCTATGCCATAGACCAACCCTGCCAGGCGGGCTGCATATGTATACTCTCTCAAATCATCCTTCAACAACCTGAGAAACAGGTAAGTCATGTTGCAGTGCAGTGGGTCTGCATATAGGTAGCGACTAGCAGGACGTGGAAAAAAGAAAAGGGGAAAAAAGAACAAATGGAGTGATATTTCTATAGAAGGGTCATGACAAGACAAAAGGAAACAAGTTGAGAGGGACCACAGACAGAGTATGAATATGCAGCCTCAGCTCCGGCGACAATCTAAAGCTAGTCTACTTCTACATCTGGGGAAAAACAACACTAAAATAATTTTTAGTGAAGTAACGGCCACAAACAAAGATTTGGGTCTACAACCACAAGGACAGCAACCACTGGTAGTCATTTGTTTGTGTGTGAAGTTGGACTGTTGTCCTCACAGGAGGAGCATGTTGGCAAACAGTGGCATGGGGGAATATTAGGATACTTACATACATCCCATAGACGGTATTTTGAAGGTCATAGTTGAGGCCAGCTAGCTCGGCTGCATATGCATACTCGTTCAGGGAATCCTTGAGCAGCTCAAGGTACAAATACGCCATGTTACAATGCAACGGGTCCACATACGCAAACGGGCTGTGGAAAAAACGCAGGTGATAAACCCTTTCACTTGTGACTTTAGTGTAAAGGGTCGATCTCTGAAAAATGTAATTGCAGTTTCTTAATGGTTTGGAGTAGTTAAACAGTTAACAGGTTAACAGGGTGCAAAATAATTGTATAACTTTAAAATGAGGTTAGTTGGTCTAAAGAAAAACAGTCTGACACTTCACTGTTGGATGGAAAAAAATAAAGTATCAGTAAAACCTATAAACTAGTAAAATATTTTTCGGGTGAATCTCATGACACCTGTCAAAACAAGTCCAGATCATCTCATTTAAATCAAACCAAATTTAATTTTTTATTATATCTGTGAAATATATTTAGCAAATTAAAAATCTCATATAAAAAAAATCTTACTTTTAATTATTAATATTATGCAATAGGTGTGCTCCGATTCAAATCACATCGCGTCTGCACTAAAGGCGAGGAAATTATCACTTGCACACTCAAGGCAGTGTTGCATCATCACATTCTCACATTTATTTTTTTCCATGCTCGTGTTAACAGATTTTAAAGCTTTGCACAAAGTTGCGGTCCGGCAGTGCTTTCCATGAGTGGTGCATCTGCAGCAGTGCAGAGATGGAGTTCACTGCATGTGCTGAATTAAAGTGAAAGCGCATTGTTTGTTGTACATATGAAAATGTAGTAATTACATGATAAATGCATATATAATTCCAATATGGCTTGTTGGCTAGGTTTAAAAGGAAAAGAGCCCTTTTAGTGCTCTAAATAATAGATGGCACTCATGGAGGTAGAAAAAAGTTATTTAAGAACTGCAGTATTTTTTGTAATAAAGATTTAAATCCAAAAAAGGGCAGTAGAGCTGAGTGTTTCTGTCAATGGTAAGTTTTAAAGGGGTCATATGATGTGATTTAAATTTTTTACTTTCTCTTTGGAGTGTTACAAGCTCTTGGTGCATAAAGATGATCTGTAAAGTTGCAAAGACTAAAGTCTCATTCTCTTTATAAAAGTTAAGTCAACCACGCCTACCTAAAACGGCTCGTTATAACACACCCCCACGTCTATGTCATGATGTGGGAAGATTTGAATAACGCCAACCAAATGTTCACACAAAGACAGGTATAACTTTTATTCTCACTGTTGACGCCGAAGCCATGTTGTGGAGAAGCTGCGTTTCATTGTGAAAACGAAAGTAATTTGTTTGGTATATAATGTATAAAATAATGTTCTTTTCATCATATGACCCCTTTAATTTAGAATGTTTGTGATAACGTAAGAAAAGTAGTTTAAATGTCACTTACTTGAGAAACTGTGTTGTGCTGTGTGTAAGCTATTGTGCAACAATTGCATGAGTGTAAAACAAAATGCACTTCATGATCGAACATTTAGGTGAGAAATATAGATTTCTGAAAAATCTCTAACCCCACTCCCCTCCACCCCTCAAATAAAAAAATTAATACCCACTCACAAGAGTTGCCTATAATAGGGAAATCCCCCCATTTTCAAAAATGAAAATTCAGGCCCTGAATAAATGTAAAAAAAAATCCTGATTTGAGTATTACTATAAATATTTCCATGATAAAAATAAGTTAAAAAAAAAAAAAAAAAAACAATATCAGTAGCGGTGATCGTATCGGCAGATACAGCTTTCTGTGATCTGTCTCATAAATCCTGATCGGAGCACCCGTTATGCATAACATGAATAAACAAACAGACATCTCTACTATGTACAGTTTTTATGCTGAACATACCTGAAAAACTCAAAGTTTAAACAAGCCTTGGGTAGGAAAAATTTGTCATCTTGTTTGAACCAAACTTTGCTCATTGCGGTGTCCTAAAAAGAAAAGAAAGAGATTCAGGAAAAAAGAAAAGCCAATGTCTAAAAGACATTCAGCAATTCATGTAAAATTAGTCCCATTGCAAATGATACAACATTGTTTTAAGCACAGCACACCTTTATCAGAGCGGGGACAGACGGGGAATCCTTTTCTAGAGGATAAATCTCAAAGTTTGTCGGGATGAATTCATTCTTCATTGGCAGTTTGAACTTTCCATTGAGGTCAGCATTTTGCCACTTCTGAAATAAAAAAAGGAAACAATTTTTAAAATATTAAATATTTAAATATTAAATAATATTATATAAATAGTATTATTATTATTATTTTTTTTTTTAGAGCAAACCAACATTAAAATGAATCTGCTAGAGTAGGGTTTATAACATTTTTACAAAAATCATCAGACTTGCTTACCTCACAGCTCAGCACAAGACTGTTCCCTTTACCAAATATACAATGCTCATAAAACATGGATCCTCCCTACACCCTTTTAGCTTCCGGTCTAGACAATTTAACACTAGTCTAAATTCTGAATGAAAATAAAGATAAGGTTTGTCTGCATACTTTGAACAGGAAAGAACAAACAAGATCAAAACAAAATGTTTCTCACCTTAATAGCATCATCAGTAATAGCTTCCTGTTTGTACTGCGTGCCGTACCACTCCTCAGTCCGGTCTGTCTGCCCTTCAAATGATTTAGAGACAACAGCGACCCTAAAAGAAATAAAAGTGAAGCCAAAAAGAACTGTAAGATCATTACACCAGACGCAGCATGACACAGTCCATTTCTCACAACTCCCTTGGGGAAAATAAGCCTAGCAATTTTGCTTTTATCAGATCTCTGCCACAGTAAACAGATTGGGAATTAAGGTCATTACATCGATCAAAGGTTCAAGTCTTCCATAGCTTCTCAATCTACTGTGCAGGGCTTTAGATCAATGCAACATTTCTGGACATTTTAGACCGTCCTGATCAATAGAGAACATTTGGAACAATGACGTTCTATTCTGGACTCCCAGCATCAATCATCTTCATAAGAGCCCAGAATAGGTTCAGTCTAAAAACCTGAACACTCTTTCCAGAAGTAGTCTAAATCACACAAGGTTACCGGCAGGATATAGCAGTTCAGACCATTCACCCACTGCATGATGTTTAGTGCACACAAAAACAAAAGTGCTTTCTCAATTTGGCAAGCTTTAATTTAATTGGTGCTACAAAATTTCCACAGGCACAGATTTTTATTCAGTTCTACTGGAAAAAGTGGAAGTCTTGTTTACAAGGTACTGGGTTTCAGTGCACACTTCTGAGGAAGAACTACTTTGTGGATTTGGCAACATTCGTGAAAAACAGGATACAAGTCAAAATAACATTTCAAATTCTGATAAACCCACTGCTAAATGTCACAATAACTGTGCTTGGTCATTTTAAATATGGTACAGATGGTCTCTAGCTGTCCAAGTTGGCAGTTCTTGGCCAGAAAAGGCAAGATCAGATTTTCACAGATAGCCTGAAGTCTGGCTATGTGAGACTTTGATCATCTAGTGTTGCAGAGCTTTTAGCAAGGTCAGTGTTGTAGCCAATCACACAAGAAGAGGTCTGACAAGCACTAAAGCACCAGATCTGAAGGCAGAGATCTGAACAGTTTGGAAATACTAAAGACAAAATGAAATACAGCAACCCTGCAAGTTCTTCTGTCCCAAAAACAACACAAGAGTAGCAATGGTATGGGGTTGAGAAGCAGTTCAAACAGAGACAAACGCTCTTTTAAGCTGGAAAGGAAATTGAATTTGAAAGCCTCCATTGCATTGGTGAGAATCTGAAGTGGGATTCTTTCAAACACAGCAAGAAGATCCAGTAAAAAAAAAAAACGACAACTTCAAAAACAGATAAAAAGGAATAAGTAATCTGAGCCCAGTTTGGCCCTGAGCAGCAATATATTAAAGAAGCTGAAATTTGCTTTGCACGGGTTCAAATATGAAGCTCCTCTAGAAGGTCTTTGAAGAGAGCAACCAATGGCTATACGTCTGTGTTAAAACTGATCTCATCCTGAGGTGAAACTAAATATCTTTCAGATCGAGCCACAACAACATTTTCATCAATATGCACTGCGATACAAATACCAACTTGCATCCCATGCGCACTCTTATATTGATGCATTTATGTGCATGTTACAAAAGTGAAAGACCACCTTGTGTGTGCTCACCTGACATTCTCTGGTCTCAGTTTATCAAGCACCATCTCGATCAAGTCTGGCCTGAACTCCTCCAGCAAGTATTCAGCAGCCAAGACTTCCTCCAGTGGATAGTACTGACACACAGAGAAATTATATTCAGAAAAATTATAGATTTTGCTCTCAAAGATTACCTGATCTTTTCATAGCCCTCGAAAGCTTTTCAGTGTTAATGTATAGTGTACTAAATGTATTTTACTGCATCATACAATCAACCTTACCTGGCTAAAGTGAAAAAATGAGCCTAATACAATATACACAGTGATTAACAATTCTAGACTGATTATTTTAAACCACCAAAAGTGAACAACTTTAGTGTAGAAACATACTGCATTTGTTTTTAATTCTTAAACCAAGTTACACAACACTGATCAATTGGCATAATAATGCATACTAAACACTATTTTTGAAGTAGACCGAATACAGCAAGCTGTTGTATGCAGCAGACGAACACAAAATAATTAAAATGAAATACTGGTTTTGATCTCCTGACAAAACACTGAGCAGCATCCTGATGACACAAGTAACTGTAACCATGGTGACAACCTTTTAAAGTCTTTCATGAGACACCTACATGCAGTAGTCCAGCCACTTTAGATGTGTATCCACGAGGACGTTCCTTATCCTTAAATCTGAAAGCCACAGTGTTCAAATCCTACAAAAACAAAACGTAGACAAATCAGTGATGTCCTAACCACCAAGTCCCATTGTCTTTAGCATGACATTCTGGGTTACACAGAATTTATCAATCTTTCCACAATTTCAGCATTGCAGGATTCAACTTGAACATACCTTACACTCCTGAAAGACCCACTCTTGAGGGCCCTCTGTCCGCAGCTTTTGAATATACTGGAACATGTGGAAGATGATATCCTCGACATGCACTGGAGACACAGGAAATACAGCTCAAGCCATCAAAAACATACTGGTCAGCACCAAAACACACAAAAACACTCCAGGTCCTTACACAGCCCCTCTTCTGTCAAGTCCACATTAATAATGAAGGACATGAATCCTTTTGCTCCTTCTTTCTGGCCTCCAACTAGCGTGTTTACCCATCCTGAGAAGACACAAAAGGCATCCATAAATCCATGGACACAATGCACGGTTGAGATCTGAAGTATATGGATCCTTACATTTTCCCTTTAAGTCTTAGACTCAAATTATCTTTCATTTTTTGCACGTTTTATCTTATGGCCAATCAATGAAAAAGCTACCTTTCCTGACAAACTCTCTCACCTTTAGCTTTGAGCTCAGACAGAAGACTCCCTGGACCCTCATGTCCAATCAGATGGCCCAGATAATGACCAGGATTTGATTTGTAGTATTTCTGCAGGTCTGGGATAGGGAAGGTCACATACAAGTTTCTAATGTCCTTGATTGGTACGACTTTATAAAATTGCTGTGGGGGGAAACAAATAAACAACAAAATTAGCAACTGAATCAGACAAGAAAACACAGTAGCAGAGAACATTGCTTAAAAGAAAAGGAAATCATGTGCTGCATACTTGAGTTTAATGCCGTAGAATTAGTAATTTACAAACTCAGTGGCCATTAACTGCTTTACACTACTGTTTTGTTCATTAAGAAACTAATACTTTAATCTGACAAAAATGCATTAAATAGATCACAATGACAGGAAAAACATTTATAATCCATTACATTATAACTGCTGTTCTTCTGGACGTTCTATTCAACAAAAAATCCTGAAAAATGTTAAGCAGCACAGCTGTTTTCAACAATGATAGCAATAAATGTTTCTTGAGTGCCAAATCATCATATTAGAATGATTTCTGAAGGATTCTGTAACAATGATGATGATGAAAATTCAGCTTTGCCATCACAGAAATAATTACCATTTAAAAATCTTAAAATACATGATAAGTAAAAATTGATAGCTTGTAAGTCGCTTTGGACAAAAGCGTCTGCTAAATGCATAAACATTTTTTTTAATTTATTTATAAATAGAAAAAAGTTGTTTCAATTATTATATTTTACAATATTAGTTTAACTGCTTTCTTTTTTTAATTCAATAAATGCACATTTGCTGAACAGAAAACACTCTTTGAAAACATTACATTTTACTGACAGTAGTGTATAATACCAAAAGTTCAGTTCTGATGCATTTCTGTTAGATGATTCTAGAAAGGAGCAGGTTTAGGGTGTAGGGTGCAAGATGCAAGACTAGGGTTTAGATCTTACCCTCAGGTGTTCTTCCTGGAAAGGGTGTGAAGGGAATTCTGGGACAGGGACATTCTTGTTCTCGACCTCTCCAAAAAGCTTTACCACCATAGATGTCAAATCATCTAGCGACTCTAAAAAATAATAATAATAATAATAATAATAATATACCAGTGTTAAACTCAAACAGAAACCTTAATCTCTACAACCTTCAGAACACGTACTAAAAAAGATGTATCATTCAACAATGACAAATAACAAGGCATATTTTATAAAAGATTCTGCATTAGAAACCTGAGAAATCTTCCGTGCCTTGAATGGACCTCACAGATCATTGAATTTACTGTTAGCTACATTTAAGTATGAATATCTGAGCCTCTTTGTTGCAGATTTCTACATTACTTTAGAATGAACAGGAAAAGCTTGCAGATTGAAAAGTTGAAATGTTCTTCATCCACTAGCATGTGTAAAACTTCAGAAATCAATTTAAGGTTGGTTTATGTGACCGATGACTGACCTCTGCCCAGCACACACAATCCCATAACATTGGAGGAATAGTAGGTGGAGTGAAACTTGAGCAACTCCTCACGGACATCAACACCCTGTTGAGATGGCCTTGTCTCGAGGGTTAACTTATTGCCTTAACAAAAAGAGACAAATCACAAAAATTATTGGAGAACAACCAGCACTGATAAGAACATAAAGGACAGTCAATGGGCACTTGACAGTTTCTGAAGACAGCTTTAAAATCAGAGTTCAAATAAGGCCTTACAGAATTAAACTGAAGAAACATTTGGAAAAAAAAATGACATTCTGTCATGCAAATATCAGTTGACAAGGTTAACTTTTGTTGCAAAAAAAAAAGAAAAAAAAAAAAAAAAAGAGGAAAACCTTTAATTTATACATATATCGGATTGCATTTTATTTTTTGAATGCAAATCTGTTTTTCTCTAAATGGTTCTGGTTAACATGAGGGTAAAAGACAGACAAACCTTTTTTTAAGTGAAGCTAGCCTTATATAACTCAAGGCCGCCACCATCTGGCTATTATGGGCAGAGATAAATCTTCTCAAAGAAGATTTGACTAAATTGATCAAGACATTATCCTCTAGCTTTGTACTGTCCTTCACTGAGAATAAACTATTGATAACATTTATGGCAGACCATAATGGGAAAAATGCACGTTTCAAAAGATCTCAGGTCTACAAACAGAGACAATGGGAAAGTATCTACATGAAAGAGATTAAATCAGGCGTGAAGCATTTCCATACCAGTGCCAAACTTGCTAAAAGGATGTTTGGGGTTCCCAGTGGCTTTCTCCAACTGAAACAGCCGCCATGCGTCATTCATGAGATTCTTCTCATGTTCTGAATCCACTGCATTCACTTCTCGGTCCTTACAGCTCTCGTCAAAGAGTGGACAGAGAAAGAATTGGGCAAATCTAGGAGACAATGACAGTCAAACACTATTTAATGCACTGTTTAAATAAAGCTTGTTTAAACAATGTCAGCCTACAGCTGCAGAACACTACTTGTTACTGTTAAAACTCATTTGCATAAATAAAATCTGAAATTAAAAATATGCAAACAGACATGAAGAGCAACTGCCATGCAAATTAAATGTACACAATGAGTGTAACACTGCTTTAAGTAACATGGTGGTCTGCACTGTTTACTATAAATATACAAGGGACAAAATACCTAAAACATGGAATAGACTTTAGGAGTTGCCATAATCCCACTATAATCTGACATTAAAAAAGACAAATGACAAGCTTAAACATGCCTACAAACTAGAGATTAAGATGCATCAAAGCTCAAATGAATCCAATGATTTCAAAAAGAATTATGCATTGCAAAACATGCAATGCAGTTTGCAAAAGTGACATTCCGTATCGCAAACCACTGTTAGGAATATTAAGTTTTGCTACACAACACATTTACATGTACATCTGCGGACCAATGAGAATTTTAGCGAGGCGGGTACAGATGTGCTTTAAGAAATCCAATTTGCTGCATGTCCAATTGATTTCCAGTGGTCGCTGATGTCTGATTGCCTCAGCTTTTTCAACACCCTCAAATTGCATCCTACACATTCCTACCTGTCAAACACTCATGAAGTGCTTTCTAAAGTGTCTAGTCTGATAGGTTTCAAAATTCTGAGTCATGACCCGGTTTTTGGAGATTAATCATGAATCATTCAAATGTTTCAATGAGCAGGTGGTGCTCTGGGTCACAGAAGCAGATGGGCTCTGAGGGAAACTCTTCTCTCTATATCCCAGCAACCTGATTCCTCCTGGACACGTAACTCCACACCGAAAAGCATCGTGACACCTGAAGGTCTAAACCCTGATCACCTTTTCATAAGTTCAAACAGTCGTTCTTCAGCTTCTAAAACGGACCTGCATTCCAGATGGCTCTTTAATAATTCACCACTTGCTCTTTTTTTATGGATTCATTTACCTGTCCAAAGCCCCTTGCAGATGCTCATGGGATACATCAAAGTAGTAATTGGTGTGCTCTCCACTGGTGAAGGCATTGGAGCTGCCGGCATGCTCGCTCAAAAACTGGCTGTACTCGTTCTCTTTGGGGTACTTCTCGGTTCCTAGAAACAACATGTGCTCACAGAAGTGGGCCAGACCTGAAATGTTCTCTGGATCTGACAAAGAACCTGCAGGATTGTAAGAGGAGAAAAGCAGGAGATTAAGCAGCGCAAGAAAACACTGACAGCTTGCACTCTGACACAAAATGGGAGCTTGACAAACTTGTAAATCGAGCTGACTTCACTGGATGACGACAGGTTCAGGCATATTCAAGATCATCATGCTTAAATCCTTAGTTAAACAAAGGTCTGTATAAAGGTTTGCTACAGCACTAAAGGCATTAGAACACTTAAGCAACCAGCTCTACCATAATATATTAGTCAGTAAGATGGCTCTCCAAGTCTTTGGAGCAAGGGTTCTCAACTCTAGCCCTCAAGGCCCACTTTCCTGCAGAATTCAGCTCCAAACTTGATCAAATTCACCTGTTTGTATCCTTCTAGTGATCCTTGTGGAAATGCTTACAAAACCAAGTTCCTTGTTCTTCTGATTGCTTCTATTGTTCTCCTAATTTGTAAATCGCTTTGGATAAAAGCAACTGCCAAGTGATTAAATGTAAATGCAATAGGACAATTTTCATTAGAATCAGTATTTCAAATCAAACTCTACTGCTGAAAGTTAATGTATTTAAAAAAACAAACAAATTAAAGCTACACAAGCAGAATAAATGTACACAAATCCTCTGTGAAACATTGTTTCATTTAAATAATGAATGATATAAACAAATTATTTTTGTGTTTCATTAATAGCATTGTGTCACGGTTTAAATGACTGAATCAGTTTGATGAGCCAGTTCTTTCTTTTTAAATTTGAAAACTATTTGGAATAGTGTTCAGCATGAACAAATCCTTAGAATAGAAAAAAAAAAACTCATGAATTCAAATGTGATTCTTGTCTTCTTATCAAAAGGCTCTTTTAAAGTGTAATAAGTGAGCATTAACGAAACGCAAAGATATTTTTTATACCTAATCCACGTCTACTTAGATGATTTCAACATTTCATTCATTGGCCTTTTTTTTTTCTTCAACTCCCTGCTTCTCAACTGTTTGGGTTGTTAGTTAAGCACCCCATAAGTCTGTGCTGACACACTGGGCGGTGCTCCAGCTGTTATTCAAATTAATTTTTTAAAGTAAAGTATTTTTTTCTTAAAGGGCTGAAAGGATTCAACGTGACACAATAGGCCTTCAATGACTTGTACAGAGTGGTCTGTTCAGAAACAAAATTATTCAAATCCCTCATGGGCTTTGAGTTTCACAAAAAAACAAGGACAAGGGCAGCCGCCAAGGTCTGGACTATTAAAAGTTGCTTTTTGTGAAGCTACAGAGAGACAGACAGAGGCCATCCAATCAATTTTTTTTTACAACCTAGTTATTGATGGCCAATAATGAGGATGTCCTTCAAGTTAGTAATAAATAGCCTGCATTAAAATAGAAGGGATCAGAAAGCAGTAAGTAGAGAGATACATGCCAAAAGGAGCAAACAATAAAGCAAACTCTTTGCATTTACCTATGTGGACATCCAGCGCGGCTGATGATTTGTCAGTGGTGGGGTCACTGACAAGAACTGCTTTCAGTCCATTTGTAAACTCAAGTCCTCGATACTCCCGCTTGTCTTCTGGAGAGCGAATTATATCACTCACTACCCTCTTTACAGCCGGATCACTCATTCTGACGGACAGAGTTGAAATACGTCTGGATAAACAAAAGGACAAAATTAAGAGGCCTGGCAATCTTAAACGAACTTTTAACGAATCACTTCCTGTAGAGGAATTTCAAAAAACAAACACACGTCAAGTAAATTACACAATCAGTGAGACATACAGAAACCATTTAGATCTGAATGAGAATTAAAATGCCATTTAGTTCTAGTTCTTTGGTTTAAAATGTTTCCCTTACATATTTTAGGCTCAGTCGGTTAAATTAGCTGAATGGCTAGGTTTAGTTTGAAAGCATTACCTTAGCCTAACTATACTTTAAGTGTCCGTTTATTCCATTGGTTTACTTGAAACTCAAGTTCGGTTGAGACTAAACTTGCACTTGAACTAAACCACTAATGTATCTGCATCAGTGGTTTAGTTGAAGTTTAAGTTTAGTCTCAGTTTAAGCGAAACTGTGTCTTGGACAAAGAACACATTTAGACTGTTTAGTTTAAAAGTAAATTAACATTATGTTTCAGATTATGTCATGTTTATTTTAGTTTAAGTGATTTAGTTAAGCGCATGTTAAATTCAAGTCTATCTTAAGTTTAACAGTCGGCTTTCAGTGTTTTAAATTTACTTACTGTTGAGTTACATGAAAACCAACGAGAAATTCAACAGAATCAAACATTTTCAGAAGTTAAGCAAAAAATATGTTGACACATTATGAAATATTGTGTTATGAGCTAAAGCGATCACGCGCGGCAGAAACACACGAGCCCAGCCGCCAGAGAACCGGGCCGCCATTAACCGAACACACACGCACAAAAAAAACATATATTTGACACTTACCTAATAGCTCGAATGAAAACAGTGGTCAATATCATTAAATCTGATGAAAACTCGCTGTAAAGGACCACCGGCTAACACATTTTTGCATACTTCAGTACTGGATAACAAAACTCTGCCGAAGATGTCAGGGCGCCATGATTTCTGCAGACAAAACCAATCAATCTCAGATCAGCCGCGGGCCACTTTTACGCGCTGTTAAATACTTTACATTTAATATGAGATATCAACCGTTACATATATGTATACACGGACGCGGAACATATTATGAATCAAAAATGTTTGAAATACCCATTTGTTTCCCTTGAAGCGGTTGGAATTGCTTAGTCACGCCTTGCCGACTATTGACGTCACGAAACAGGCTACACCCACATCCAGGTTTAGTTGCGAGCACGTTGAGTATTTAAAGAGACCTCTTGATTTACGCGTCCAGCTCTCTCTCTCTCTCTCTCTCTCTCTCTCTCTCTCTCTCTCTCTCTTTCTCTCTTATTAAGATTTGCTATGCATAATCTTGACATAATCTTTAAACTCTTACTGATCTAATCCCTTATTGATTTATTTTTTGTAATAGGGTAGACATAATGCTATCATTGCTTGACATTTAATGTCAACTAGACAACAACAACTTTGAGTGTGTTACTATTATAAAATAATGACCTCAGACAAGACAAGAACACATCGTGTAAAACTGCAGTTTACTTCTCTTAAAGCAAAAGATCAATTAAAGATAGTTTCCAGGTTTGCATTTGTGTTATTTTGGTGCATCTGGAAAATGTACGGAGTTAGAGAAAACAAATAAAGCACACATAAATTGAACTTTTGTTTTTCTAATGACATTTTATAACATTCTACATTTTGTTCTGTACAGATTATACTGCACAACATTACACGATGCATATAAAAATAAGATAACGGGGAAAAAAAGAACAAGAAAAAACTATTAAATAAAAAGTGCCAGGGGTAATAATATAAAAATATTATAAAATATACATAAAAAAATCTTCTTAATAGCATAGAAAATTAAAAAATAACCATATATGAATTTAAAATAAGTGTTATTGAATTGCTTACCCTGACAGACAAATTTCACTGAATATTAATTTCATCGGATTGTTATTTTTTGTTAATGTTTTGTTTTCAAGTAGGCTATATGACAAACAATTGTACAACATGTTCTTTAAGATCTAAAGATGCAGCAACGTAAGGAGCTAGGAGCTTAAGTTGTTCTTAAACAGATTCTGGATTAAAAATAAGCAGTCTAGTCTTTAATACTCCACAGAAAATTCATCATGCATGTCAGGTGTTTGGTAGATTTGCAGAGCCAGAATACAGAATCAGGGCTGGATCTGTGATTTCTTGTTTACAACATGAAAATAAGTTGTTACAACAGCTGTTCATCAGCATAATTTATTAAAGCCTTGCTGTTTTAACAATAGAGTGTAAAACACCACATCTATACATGATTGTAATCATGACTGTCAATTTTCCGCTTCGCGCTCGTCCTATAGGTGGCTCGCCGTGATCGTATAGTGGTTAGTACTCTGCGTTGTGGCCGCAGCAACCCCGGTTCGAATCCGGGTCACGGCAGTTTTTTCTTAAGTAAAATCCCGAATTTATTATTACAGATTCTGATTATTAACACAGTCAAATTAAGACGGTCACGGAATGAATCTAAAATAACCGTGACCGATTAAAATGACTGACGCATCTTAGTCACGTTGTGAATGCGTCAGTGTTGCTCTGACGTCGCACACGAATCCATGTCATTTTGATCACGTCCACTAGGTGATGATATTACAGTTGTAAATCATACAAACATAATTGATATGTACTGAGTAAACCCGGTATTTTCTGAAGTTATAACTGTTGTTTTGGGTGTTACGAACTGTAATGAATGCACGGCGATTATGACTACTAATGAAACCGCTTGAGTGTGTGTGTTTGTTTGAGTCAGTGTGTGAAGTTCGCTTGGGTTTGATCATCACGTTCATTAGGTTACATATCTGATCCAACTGAAATACTGACATACAGACTGAAGGGCTGATAAACGGCGACCTGTCGATGTTTGACTTTGTGTTGCTCCTCCTTCATAACCAGAAAACCCTTCTTGAAAACTCTCAGAAACTCATTCACGCACTGATTCCAGCATAGCCGTTTAACTCTGAACACTTTAGTGTTGTAAATCATCATGGACAGTGTTTCCACGCACACACATGAATCCAGCCGCAGTGAGAGGAAAGTGATCGCGGTGGTGGGAGGCGGTTTGGTGAGAAACACAATTGATCTTTATGACTTGATTACATATCTTTGAATTCTCTCAATCACTATCTACCGTCTCTGTCAATGTCTCTATCTATCAAGACATTAAAATTTTTCAAATAATCACAGAAAATGACCTCTAAATGAAAGAAAAGTTGGACTCAGGTGGTCTGTTATATTTCTATGGGTACAGAGAATGTTTCCTATGAAAAATAAAATAAAATGGACAATTATTTTAAAATGATCTTTGTTAATCACAGTAATACAGGTATACTATAATTCTACTTAACAGGAGAACGTTAATGATTGACAAAGTGGTTATGAAACTCTGTAAATATTCTATTACAGATGTGGTGAAGAATGATTAATGACTTTATGACATTTTTTTTTAAATTAAATGTAGCCTGTACTCTTTCTGTAACACAGTTAATGGCTTATGAATATATCCAATAAGTTATGGGGGTGTTTATGTTTTCATCAAGTGTTTTATGCGTTTATAGTTGCATAAACTGACTTTAAGTTAAATGTTTCCTTCGTTAATGGTTTGATCTTCTGATCTCATGCTTAAAGAAGGGACATAAAAAGACTGATGATAAAATATGACCAATAATACTGCACTTGACACAAAGCATAAGAATATTGTCTGTAAATAATATATTGTTTGTTTAGACCTGTGTTGGTCAGCCAGTGTCTATATAAAGCCCCGGCCTCAGAAAGTTCAGCAGTACCCTTTTATATAGATATTTGAGATAAAAATTATTAAAGTAAAATCATCCAAAAGTCTTCTCTTTCCTTAATATGCTTTAAGTACAAGTTTATAAGGGAAAATTATGCCATTGCAAGCTTTTTAGATCCTCTGAAACCCTATGTATAAACATTATTATACAAAAATGTACTTTTACTGAATCATAGTACAGTTATTAACATATTGTGGTTAATAATTGACATTTTCTTAAAGCCTACCATGATATAGTATTTACACTGAACTCCAATATATTTCAATGTACAAAATTGTACTAACATGGTATATCCAAAAACATGGAATTATGTTGTCATAAATAATCTATTTCTTATTCTAACCCTGTCAATTTAGGTTGGATCGCTGATTGCCTGCTTCCTTGCCAAAAGAGGATTTGACGTTGCAGTCTATGAATCACGAGAAGGTGAAAACATGAGCTATCTCTCTCACACTAGCATTAATCAAAACTTTACTTTAAGGCTGTCATTCTGCATCTCAGTTATATCACTCCACTCTTTATTATTCATACGGCGCACACTTCAAAACTATTGAGCTCAGTTATAATATTGTGGAAGGATTTTAGACAATTATAGACCACCACATTCTCATAATGTACAGATATATGGTTTCAAATGTCTTCCTAACTTCAAATGCATTCCTAACCTCATCGTTTAAACTTTTGTTCTGTTAGATATTCGTCAAGCAAAAGTCGTGAAAGGTCGAAGCATCAACTTGGCTTTGTCACATAGGGGGCGCCAGGCCTTGAAACATGTGGGAATGGAGGATAAGGTGGGTTTCATCATTGTTTTTTTGTTGAAGTTAAGCGCTTGTAGCATGCATTTATTCAGATTTTACATACATAAGTCTCCTCTTTATAAAAAAGCTGTTGTTAAATAGTTGTTAAAGCCATCATATTCAACATTTTCGTAGACACTAGGCAGTTTATTTAATAATAGCACAGTGTTTCGATCAAGTAGTAAGAAGCCATTAGCAGATGCTTTGATCAATACAGTGGCTTACAGTTTAGTACACTTATTAAAGATACAATCCCCTTGGAGCTGGGTTTATTGTTTAGCATTTTTCTATCACGATTCACACTTTTAGGAAAAATATAAGCATGCGGTTGCTTATTAATAAACATCTTGGCAACCAGTAGTACAGTATTTACAGTAAGAACTCATGAATTCTGTGATGACTGAGCTATTCTCTGGCTTTTCCGCAGAGGGAAGTGTTGAAAGTACTATGAGGAAGTCTGACCATGTGAAACTAGGTCAAATGCTTGCACTCAATACATACACAGTCAAACTTAGAGTTTTGATAGGAAGGATCGAATTGTATATGGTTAGCACACAGAGTCCTGTGTCTCTGTGATTTGGTTATTTTACACTATGTGATTTTTCAGCTCGACAGAGCCAGAAATGCCAGGTCAGGGATACTGTATGTATGAACTCAATCCTGAGTTAACATGATTTTCATGTCTGACAGAGTGTGACAGACAGTCTGAAGCTTTAGAGGCATAAGGTGGACGGATGGAGCTGTTGTTAGCTCTTTGTACATAACATGATTTACCCAAATAGGACATCTGCCTGGAGCAACAGCTTTTGTTGGTCCTGCAACAATATTCCCATCAACCCCGATCATTTTCAATTGAGATTTTAGGGTTACGTTTTGGCAAGGGGCTTCAACTAAATTTTTTATTTTATTTTATTTTTTTCATTGCTCTCTGGCTTTAGTTCCAAATATTGTGCCTCAATGAATTGTAATAAATATATATACAATCGTATTTTATTTGATCTTTTATTCAACAAATATGTATTGATTTAATTAGAGGTGACAGTAAATTTACATTTCAAATAAATGCCATTTCTTTTGAACTATATTTGTGAAAGGATCCAAAAAACAAAAACAACAACAACAACAACCAAAAGGTTATTGAGCAGCATTTCAGAATTTTAGAATGATTGCGGAAGGATCATAGACTGGAGAAATGATGCTGAAATTTCATAACATGAATTCATATTTTACATAAGAAAAATCTAATATTATTTCAAAGTATTGCTGTCTTTCAACTGTATTTTTTTATTAAATAAATCCAGCCTCAGTAAGTATAATAAAACATTACTGACCCCAAACATTTGAAACGGTTAGTGTAGATCATTGAGACTGTGTGCATATATATATTGTCATGTGTTTTTTTAATTTTACAGATAGTCTCTAAAGGCATTCCAATGCATGCCCGAATGATCCATAATCTGAATGGAAAACGCTCTCCATACCCTATGGCAAAAAGGGACAGGTAACAGTACATATTTTTCAGATTTACACATTCATATTCAACAAACATTGAACTTCAAATGGCTATCCTCTGGATCTTTATCTCAGGTTCAGAAATGCACAGTCACATGACAGGTTGCAGTAAAGTTGTTGCACAGTTACAGGGTTATTAACCCACTCGTTGAGAACATTACATCACACATACATTCATGCTTGGAGTCTGTGTGCTGATACGTGACCAGTGACACCCAGCCAGAGTCAATACACCCATCTTCCCCTTCAAACCAGTTATGTTAATCATTACAATCATAATGCACACATAATAGTGGCAATTAGGACTTTTGGCATTTCTTTTTATGAAAATCCAGCACATTTTGGGTTTCCTGACAACATCTACACAAGTCTAATTTTTATAAATGTGGAATAAATAAGAACAGTAGTTTGACAGAAATCTGAATGCAAGTGAACATGGACAGGTTGTTATGAACAAAATATTATTAAAATAATTAATATTACTATGAATAAAACATATAATTTGTATAATTTTACATATAAATAAATGTGTAGTTTAGGGTCTGTATAGGTCATTAGAATATAATTGAAATTTATGAAAGAAAGAACAAAATAGTGAGTGGTATATAATTTTGAATTATTTTCATATTAATAAATTTGTTTTCTGAGCCTGTATATCAACATTTATAAACAAAAAATAATTAAGAAAAAGAGGTATATAATTGAAGTAATTTTGCATAATTAATACAATTGCATTTTAGGCCTGTGTAGGTCATCATAATATCATTGAAATTTATGACAAAGAAACTAATAAGAAGTAGGAGGTATATCATTTAAATAATTGCATCTTAATGCATGTGCATATTTTGAGCCTTTATTTTGTAATTTTATTATTACCATTTTTCAAAAAAAAAATAGTTTTTTAAATGTCCAATATTAAATATTATAATGAAGAAGAACCAGTTGTAGAACAACTGATTAACACACTAATAATATCCTGTTTAACCACGTGAGACATTCTTTCATCTTTGCAACAAAACAGCCCTAAATATGCTTTGAAAACAGCTGAGATGAAAAGCTCAGTTTTCTCTGGCCCAGTTTGTGTGTTCATTTTGTTCCTGATAGGTTTGCGGGGATTATGTTGATTGGAAATCACCAGATGGACTGAAACAGAACTGCTTTTAAACCATTAGTTTATTGCTGCTACTACTATGTAATCCCCTCACAATACACAACTCACTGCTGCAAACAATGTGCG
>NW_020527718.1:0-45227 GCF_003368295.1 Carassius auratus
CTCTGGACACGTAACTCCACACCGAAAAGCATCGTGACACCTGAAGGTCTAAACCCTGATCACCTTTTCATAAGTTCAAACAGTCGTTCTTCAGCTTCTAAAACGGACCTGCATTCCAGATGGCTCTTTAATAATTCACCACTTGCTCTTTTTTTATGGATTCATTTACCTGTCCAAAGCCCCTTGCAGATGCTCATGGGATACATCAAAGTAGTAATTGGTGTGCTCTCCACTGGTGAAGGCATTGGAGCTGCCGGCATGCTCGCTCAAAAACTGGCTGTACTCGTTCTCTTTGGGTACTTCTCGGTTCCTAGAAACAACATGTGCTCACAGAAGTGGGCCAGACCTGAAATGTTCTCTGGATCTGACAAAGAACCTGCAGGATTGTAAGAGGAGAAAAGCAGGAGATTAAGCAGCGCAAGAAAACACTGACAGCTTGCACTCTGACACAAAATGGGAGCTTGACAAACTTGTAAATCGAGCTGACTTCACTGGATGACGACAGGTTCAGGCATATTCAAGATCATCATGCTTAAATCCTTAGTTAAACAAAGGTCTGTATAAAGGTTTGCTACAGCACTAAAGGCATTAGAACACTTAAGCAACCAGCTCTACCATAATATATTAGTCAGTAAGATGGCTCTCCAAGTCTTTGGAGCAAGGGTTCTCAACTCTAGCCCTCAAGGCCCACTTTCCTGCAGAATTCAGCTCCAAACTTGATCAAATTCACCTGTTTGTATCCTTCTAGTGATCCTTGTGGAAATGCTTACAAAACCAAGTTCCTTGTTCTTCTGATTGCTTCTATTGTTCTCCTAATTTGTAAATCGCTTTGGATAAAAGCAACTGCCAAGTGATTAAATGTAAATGCAATAGGACAATTTTCATTAGAATCAGTATTTCAAATCAAACTCTACTGCTGAAAGTTAATGTATTTAAAAAAACAAACAAATTAAAGCTACACAAGCAGAATAAATGTACACAAATCCTCTGTGAAACATTGTTTCATTTAAATAATGAATGATATAAACAAATTATTTTTGTGTTTCTATTAATAGCATTGTGTTCAACGGTTTAAATGACTGAATCAGTTTGATGAGCCAGTTCTTTGATCCTTTTTAAATTTGAAAACTATTTGGAATAGTGTTCAGCATAAACAAATCCTTAGAATAGAAAAAAAAAACCTCATTAATTCAAATGTGATTCTTGTCTTCTTATCAAAAGGCTCTTTTAAGTGGTAATAAGTGAGCATTAACGAAACGAAAAGATATTTTTATACTAATTCCACGTCTACTTCGATGATTTTCACATTTGATTCATTGGCCTTTATCTTTTTCTTCAACTCCCACTTCTCAACTGTTTGGGTTGTTAGTTATGCACCCATAAAGTCTGTGCTGACACACTGGGCGGTGCTCAGCTGTTATTCAAATTAATTTTTTAAAGTAAAGTATTTTTTTCTTAAAGGGCTGAAAGATTCAACGTGACACAATAGGCCTTCAATGACTTGTACAGAGTGGTCTGTTCAGAAACAAAATTATTCAATCCCTCATGGGCTTTGGGTTTCACAAAAAAACAAGACAAGGGCAGCCGGCCAAGGTTGGACTATAAAAGTTGCTTTTTGTGAAGCTACAGAGAGACAGACAGAGGCCATCCAATCAATTTTTTTTTTACAACCTAGTTATTGATGGCCAATAATGAGGATGTCCTTCAGGTTAGTAATAAATAGCCTGCATTAAAATAGAAGGGATCAGAAAGCAGTAAGTAGAGAGATACATGCCAAAAGGAGCAAACAATAAAGCAAACTCTTTGCATTTACCTATGTGGACATCCAGCGCGGCTGATGATTTGTCAGTGGTGGGGTCACTGACAAGAACTGCTTTCAGTCCATTTGTAAACTCAAGTCCTCGATACTCCCGCTTGTCTTCTGGAGAGCGAATGATATCACTCACTACCCTCTTTACAGCCGGATCACTCATTCTGACGGACAGAGTTGAAATACGTCTGGATAAACAAAAGGACAAAATTAAGAGCCTGGCAATCTTAAACGAACTTTTAACGAATCACTTCCTGTAAGGAGGAATTTCAAAAAAACAAACACACGTCAAGTAAATTACACAATCAGTGAGACATACAGAAACCATTTAGATCTGAATGAGATTAAAATGCCATTTAGTTCTAGTTCTTTGGTTTAAAATGTTTCCCTTACATATTTTAGGCTCAGTCGGTTAAATTAGCTGAATGGCTAGGTTTAGTTTGAAAGCATTACCTTAGCCTAACTGTACTTTAAGTGTCCGTTTATTCCATTGGTTTACTTGAAACTCAAGTTCGGTTGAGACTAAACTTGCACTTGAACTAAACCACTAATGTATCTGCATCAGTGGTTTAGTTGAAGTTTAAGTTTAGTCTCAGTTTAAGCGAAACTGTGTCTTGGACAAAGAACACATTTAGACTGTTTAGTTTAAAAGTAAATTAACATTATGTTTCAGATTATGTCATGTTTATTTAGTTTAAGTGATTTAGTTTAGCGCATGTTAAATTCAAGTCTATCTTAAGTTTAAAGAGTACAGTCGGCTTTCAGTGTTTTAAATTTACTTACTGTTGAGTTACATGAAAACCAACGAGAAATTCAACAGAATAAAACATTTTCAGAAGTTAAGCAAAAAATATGTTGACACATTATGAAATATTGTGTTATGAGCTAAAGCGATCACGCGCGGCAGTAACACACGAGCCCAGCCGCCAGCGAACCGGGCCGCCATTAACCGCACACACACGCACAAAAAAAACATATATTTGACACTTACCTAATAGATCGAATGAAAACAGTGGTCAATATCATTAAATCTGAAGAAAACTCGCTGTAAAGGACCACCGGCTAACACATTTTTGCATACTTCAGTACTGGATAACAAAACTCTGCCGAAGATGTCAGGGCGCCATGATTTCTGCAGACAAAACCAATCAATCTCAGATCAGCCGCGGGCCACTTTTACGCGCTGTTAAATACTTTACATTTAATATGAGATATCAACCGTTACATATATGTATACACGGACGCGGAACATATTATGAATCAAAAATGTTTTGAAAATACCCATTTGTTTCCCTTGAAGCGGTTGGAATTGCTTAGTCACGCCTTGCCGACTATTGACGTCACGAAACAGGCTACACCCACAATCCAGGTTTAGTTGCGAGCACGTTGAGTATTTAAAGAGACCTCTTGATTTACGCGTCCAGCTCTCTCTCTCTCCTCTCTCTCTCTCTCTCTCTCTCTCTCTCTCTCTCTCTCTCCTCTCTCTCTCTCTCTCTCTCTCTCTCTGATTAAGATTTGCTATGCATATCTTGACATAATCTTTAAACTCTTACTGATCTAATCCCTTATTGATTTATTTTTTGTAATAGGGTAGACATGATGCTATCATTGCTTGACATTTAATGTCCAACTAGACAACAACAACTTTGAGTGTGCTACTGTTATAAAATAATGACCTCAGACAAGAGCAAGAAACACATCGTGGTAAAACTGCAGTTTACTTCTCTTAAAGCAAAAGATCAATTAAAGATAGTTTCCAGGTTTGCATTTGTGTTATTTTGGTGCATCTGGAAAATGTACGGAGTTAGAGAAAACAAATAAGCACACATAAATTGAACTTTTGTTTTTATGACATTTTATAACATTCTACATTTTGTTCTGTACAGATTATACTGCACAACATTACACGATGCATATAAAAATAAGATAACGGGGAAAAAAAGAACAAGAAACAACTATTAAATAAAAAGTGCCAGGGGTAATAATATAAAAATATTATAAAATATACATAAAAAAATCTTCTTAATAGCATAGAAAAAAAAAAAATAACCATATATGAATTTAAAATAAGTGTTATTGAATTGCTTACCCTGACAGACAAATTTCACTGAATATTAATTTCATCGGATTGTTATTTTTTGTTATGTTTTGTTTTCAGTAGGCTATATGACAAACAATTGTACAACATGTTCTTTAAGATCTAAAGATGCAGCAACGTAAGGAGCTAGGAGCTTAAGTTGTTCTTAAACAGATTCTGGATTAAAAAATAAGCCAGTCTAGTCTTTAATACTCCACAGAAAATTCATCATGCATGTCAGGTGTTTGGTAGATTTGGCAGAGCCAGAATACAGAATCAGGGCTGGATCTGTGATTTCTTGTTTACAACATGAAAATCAAGTTGTTAACAAACAGCTGTTCATCAGCATAATTTATTAAAGCCTTGCTGTTTTAACAATAGAGTGTAAAACACCACATCTATACATGATTGTAATCATGACTGTCATTTTCCGCTTCGCGCTCGTCCTATAGGTGGCTCGCCGTGATCGTATAGTGGTTAGTACTCTGCGTTGTGGCCGCAGCAACCCCGGTTCGAATCCGGGTCACGGCAGTTTTTTCTTAAGTAAAATCCCGAATTTATTATTACAGATTCTGATTATTAACACAGTCAAATTAAGACGGTCACGGAATGAATCTAAAATAACCGTGACCGATTAAAATGACTGACGCATCTTAGTCACGTTGTGAATGCGTCAGTGTTGCTCTGACGTCGCACACGAAATCCATGTCATTTTGCATCACGTCCACTAGGGTGATATATTACAGTTGTAAATTCATACAAACATAATTGATATGTACTGAGTAAACCCGGTATTTTCTGAAGTTATAACTGTTGTTTTGGGTGTTACGAACTGTAATGAATGCACGGCGATTATGACTACTAATGAACCGCTTTGAGTGTGTGTGTTTGTTGAGTCAGTGTGTGAAGTTCGCTTGGGTTGATCATCACGTTCATTAGGTTACATATCTGATCAACTGAAATACTGACATACAGACTGAAGGGCTGATAAACGGCGACCTGTCGATGTTTGACTTTGTGTTGCTCCTCCTTCATAACCAGAAAACCCTTCTTGAAACTCTCAGAAACTCATTCACGCACTGATTCCAGCATAGCCGTTTAACTCTGAACACTTTAGTGTTGTAAATCATCATGGACAGTGTTTCCACGCACACACATGAATCCAGCCGCAGTGAGAGGAAAGTGATCGCGGTGGTGGGAGGCGGTTTGGTGAGAAACACAATTGATCTTTATTGACTTGATTACAAATCTTTGAATTCTCTCAATCACTATCTACCGTCTCTGTCAATGTCTCTATCTATCAAGACATTAAATTTTTTGAAATAATCACAGAAAATGACCTCTAAATGAAAGAAAAGTTGGACTCAGGTGGTCTGTTATATTTCTATGGGTATAGAGAATGTTTCCTATGAAAAATAAAATAAAATGGACAATTATTTTAAAATGATCTTTGTTAATCACAGTAATACAGGTATACTATAATTCTACTTAACAGGAGAACGTTAATGATTGACAAAGTGGTTATGAAACTCTGTAAATATTCTATTACAGATGTGGTGAAGAATGATTCATGACTGTATTACATTTTTTACATTATTCTATGCACTTTATAGTTATTTATGCAAGTGTAATCTGAAAAGAATTATTTTAATTAAATACATACATTATATTTACATTAAATTAAATGTAGCCTGTACTCTTTCTGTAACACAGTTAATGGCTTATGAATATATCCAATAAGTTATGGGGGTGTTTATGTTTTCATCAAGTGTTTTATGCGTTTATAGTTGCATAAACTGACTTTAAGTTAAATGTTTCCTTCGTTAATGGTTTGATCTTCTGATCTCATGCTTAAAGAAGGGACATAAAAAGACTGATGATAAAATATGACCAATAATACTGCACTTGACACAAAGCATAAGAATATTGTCTGTAAATAATATATTGTTTGTTTAGACCTGTGTTGGTCAGCCAGTGTCTATATAAAGCCCCGGCCTCAGAAAGTTCAGCAGTACCCTTTTATATAGATATTTGAGATAAAAATTATTAAAGTAAAATCATCCAAAAGTCTTCTCTTTCCTTAATATGCTTTAAGTACAAGTTTATAAGGGAAAATTATGCCATTGCAAGCTTTTTAGATCCTCTGAAACCCTATGTATAAACATTATTATACAAAAATGTACTTTTACTGAATCATAGTACAGTTATTAACATATTGTGGTTAATAATTGACATTTTCTTAAAGCCTACCATGATATAGTATTTACACTGAACTCCAATATATTTCAATGTACAAAATTGTACTAACATGGTATATCCAAAAACATGGAATTATGTTGTCATAAATAATCTATTTCTTATTCTAACCCTGTCAATTTAGGTTGGATCGCTGATTGCCTGCTTCCTTGCCAAAAGAGGATTTGACGTTGCAGTCTATGAATCACGAGAAGGTGAAAACATGAGCTATCTCTCTCACACTAGCATTAATCAAAACTTTACTTTAAGGCTGTCATTCTGCATCTCAGTTATATCACTCCACTCTTTATTATTCATACGGCGCACACTTCAAAACTATTTGAGCTCAGTTATAATATTGTGGAAGGATTTTAGACAATTATAGACCACCACATTCTCATAATGTACAGATATATGGTTTCAAATGTCTTCCTAACTTCAAATGCATTCCTAACCTCATCGTTTAAACTTTTGTTCTGTTAGATATTCGTCAAGCAAAAGTCGTGAAAGGTCGAAGCATCAACTTGGCTTTGTCACATAGGGGGCGCCAGGCCTTGAAACATGTGGGAATGGAGGATAAGGTGGGTTTCATCATTGTTTTTTTGTTGAAGTTAAGCGCTTGTAGCATGCATTTATTCAGATTTTACATACATAAGTCTCCTCTTTATAAAAAAGCTGTTGTTAAATAGTTGTTAAAGCCATCATATTCAACATTTTCGTAGACACTAGGCAGTTTATTTAATAATAGCACAGTGTTTCGATCAAGTAGTAAGAAGCCATTAGCAGATGCTTTGATCAATACAGTGGCTTACAGTTTAGTACACTTATTAAAGATACAATCCCCTTGGAGCTGGGTTTATTGTTTAGCATTTTTCTATCACGATTCACACTTTTAGGAAAAATATAAGCATGCGGTTGCTTATTAATAAACATCTTGGCAACCAGTAGTACAGTATTTACAGTAAGAACTCATGAATTCTGTGATGACTGAGCTATTCTCTGGCTTTTCCGCAGAGGGAAGTGTTGAAAGTACTATGAGGAAGTCTGACCATGTGAAACTAGGTCAAATGCTTGCACTCAATACATACACAGTCAAACTTAGAGTTTTGATAGGAAGGATCGAATTGTATATGGTTAGCACACAGAGTCCTGTGTCTCTGTGATTTGGTTATTTTACACTATGTGATTTTTCAGCTCGACAGAGCCAGAAATGCCAGGTCAGGGATACTGTATGTATGAACTCAATCCTGAGTTAACATGATTTTTCATGTCTGACAGAGTGTGACAGACAGTCTGAAGCTTTAGAGGCATAAGGTGGACGGATGGAGCTGTTGTTAGCTCTTGTACATAACATGATTTACCCAAATAGGACATCTGCCTGGAGCAACAGCTTTTGTTGGTCCTGCAACAATATTCCCATCAACCCCGATCATTTTCAATTGAGATTTTAGGGTTACGTTTTGGCAAGGGGCTTCAACTAAATTTTTTATTTTATTTTATTTTTTCATTGCTCTCTGGCTTTAGTTCCAAATATTGTGCCTCAATGAATTGTATAATATATATACAATCGTATTTTATTTGATCTTTTATTCAACAAATATGTATTGATTTAATTAGAGGTGACAGTAAATTTACATTTCAAATAAATGCCATTCTTTTGAACTATATTTGTGAAAGGATCCAAAAAACAAAAACAACAACAACAACAACAACCAAAAGGTTATTGAGCAGCATTTCAGAATTTTAGAATGATTGCGGAAGGATCATAGACTGGAGAAATGATGCTGACAATTTCATAACATGAATTCATATATTACATAAGAAAAATCTAATATTATTTCAAAGTATTGCTGTTTCAACTGTATTTTTTTTATTAAATAAATCCAGCCTCAGTAAGTATAATAAAACATTACTGACCCCAAACATTTGAACGGTAGTGTAGATCATTGAGACTGTGTGCATATATATATTGTCATGTGTTTTTTTAATTTTACAGATAGTCTCTAAAGGCATTCCAATGCATGCCCGAATGATCCATAATCTGAATGGAAAACGCTCTCCAATACCCTATGGCAAAAAGGGACAGGTAACAGTACATATTTTCAGATTTACACATTCATATTCACACAAACATTGAACTTCAAATGGCTATCCTCTGGATCTTTATCTCAGTTCAGAAATGCACAGTCACATGACAGGTTGCAGTAAAGTTGTTGCACAGTTACAGGGTTATTAACCCACTAGTTGAGAACATTTACATCACACATACATTCATGCTTGGAGTCTGTGTGCTGATACGTGACCAGTGACCCCAGCAGAGTCAATACACCCATCTCCCCTCAAACCAGTTTGTTAATCATTACAATCATAATGCACACATAATAGTGGCAATTAGGACTTTGGCATTTCTTTTTATGAGAAATCAGCACATTTGGTTTCCTGACACATCTACACAAGTCTAATTTTTATAAATGTGGAATAAATAAGACTACAGTAGTTTGACAGAAATCTGAATGCAAGTGAACATGGACAGGTTGTTATGAACAAAATATTATTAAAAATAATTATTATTACTATGAATAAAACATATAATTTGTATAATTTTACATATAAATAAATGTGTAGTTTAGGGTCTGTATAGGTCATTAGAATATAATTGAAATTTATGAAAGAAAGAACAAAATAGTGAGTGGTATATAATTTGAATTATTTTTCATATTAATAAATTTGTTTTCTGAGCCTGTATATCAACATTTATAAACAAAAAATAATTAAGAAAAAGAGGTATATAATTGAAGTAATTTTGCATAATTAATACAATTGCATTTTAGGCCTGTGTAGGTCATCATAATATCATTGAAATTTATGAACAAAGAAACTAATAAGAAGTAGGAGGTATATCATTTAAATAATTGCATCTTAATGCATGTGCATATTTTGAGCCTTTATTTGTAATTTTATTATTCACCATTTTTCAAAAAAAAAAATAGTTTTTTTAAATGTCCAATATTAAATATTTATAATGAAGAAGAACCAGTTGTAGAACAACTGATTAACACAACTAAATATCCTGTTTAACACGTGAGACATTCTTTCATCTTTGCAACAAAACAGCCCTAAATATGCTTTGAAAACAGCTGAGATGAAAAGCTCAGTTTTCTCTGGCCCAGTTTGTGTGTTCATTTTGTTCCTGATGAGGTTTGCGGGGATTATGTTGATTGGAAATCACCAGATGGACTGAAACAGAACTGCTTTTAAACCATTAGTTTATTGCTGCTACTACTATGTAATCCCCTCACAATACACACTCACTGCTGCAAACAATGTGCGTCAAGGTGCTTTTAAACAGTTGTGACATCTAAGCTGTAGATTATAGTGCCTTTCAGGTGACTGAACTCCATGGCTGTCATAAATCCATCATTTCAGATTTAAAATATCCCAGATAATCCAGCACATGCATGATAGAAATTGAAGTTGTCATTCTCCACGGCTGACTGAGTCTAAACTGGAAGTTCCCGAAATATGACTGTTCTTTCTGTTGTAGTACATCCTCTCTGTGGACAGAGCTAACCTCAACAAGGAGCTGCTAACAGGTGACATTTCATTTAAACAACCATTTGAAACACTTAATGTGCCCCTTTATACATTATATGGTACTTTATGTACCTTCATTTTTTTTATTTTAATTACCTCTTAGGTTATTTTGAAGATATACGTCCTATTTGCATATCAATCCCAAATGGCCTCAAATATTTTTAGTTTCAAGTCCTCTCTTCATTTGCCCACTTTTTGGGATTTTATCAGTCACTAATGGATAAAATCAAGTCCCTTTTTTGAATATCCAGTTTAATTTTGAAAAGTTTTGTGAAAAAGTTTTCCATTTTTAAATATTTTTGGAGAAGTCTCTTATGTTCACCAATTCCACATTTATTTGAACTACTGTAAAAACTGTAATATTGTGAAATATTATTACAATTTCAAATATATGTTTTCTATTTAAATATTTTTTAAATGTAATTTATTCCTGTGATGGCAAAGCTGGAAAGGAGCTACTTAATAGTTTAGTGGAAACCGTGATACTTTTTTTATTCGGGATTCTTTGATGAATATTAAGTTTAAAAGAACAGCATTTATTTTGAAACATAATTTTTTTGTCTTTGCTTTCATTTTTGAGCGATTCAGTGTCTCCTTGCTGAATAAAGACCCTTTCACAAAAAGAACGATAACTATAAAGATAAAGATATTAGTGTACACACTAGTGGACATTCTCGAGAAAGCAAGATTGATGCTGATTGGCTGTCAATGTTTTTTTCATTCATCACCTGGAAAAAAATTGTTTTGAAAGGGATTCCAATGGTATAGTTTCTCTGTGCCTTTATTGTTATAGTTGTGGTGTGGACTCTGATATTCTTAGATTTTTAGAGCTATATCTTTATAGTTATCATTCTTGGTGTGAACAGGCCTTAAAAGTATTAATTTCCTTTAGAAACAATTAACCCCCACACTTCTGAATGGCAGGTTGCAAACTTGTGAATGCCATTTCTAAAAGTTAGTTAATTTAAGCAGAAATGAGTTTAGTATCAAGAAATCAATCCAGTTTGAATCTTATTCCTTTTATTTACTGAATAAACATACAGAATTGAATTTTTTTTCTTGCAGCGGCAGACGCATATCCAAACACTACGCTGAACTTTGATCACAAGCTGCAGGACTGGAGTCCAAAATCAGGAACGATGACCTTCGTTGGGTAAATTGTAAACACTTTCTGTCTCCATTTTGGGGAGTGAATAATACCGTGATTTTGTTTAAAATACCTTGGGTGCCATGTAAAGTAATAGTAATAGTTTCTGTCATAAAAAAGTCTTAAAATAACAATTTTGTTACTTGAATTTCTTGTTGTTTAGTTTAACTTTAAGTTAAATAGTTAACATGAAATAAACAAAAATGAATAAATATATAAATACATATAAAAATAAATAAATAAATAAATAAAACTATACAGACTTGAAAAAAATATATATCAAGAAATTTTATTTACTTTATTAACTTATTGTCATTCCAAACCCATATTTCTTTTCGTTGAGCACAAAGTTTTCACTTTTAGGTGAACTAAACTTTTGAAAAGCTTTTTTAAACATATCTTCAGTCACAGATCAGGTTTGGCTGCCCAAAAGGGTCATGTATAAATGTATTTGCGTGTTTGTATATTGAGTGTGATCAGATTATATTTCAGCAGAGGTTTTGTCTCTGAACAGACCTGATGGCCAGAAGAAGGAGATCCAGGCTGATCTGATTGTAGGCTGTGATGGAGCTTTCTCTGCCGTCAGGAAGCAGTACCTACGGCAAAGTCGTTTCAATTACAGCCAGACATACATTCCCCACGGGTACATGGAGCTCACCATGCCTCCTAAAGACGGAGATGTAGGTGTCACAACAATCTTATCTTCATTACATATCTGCCATCATTTTATCTGCTCACATCTCGTTCTCTCTGTGCCCTCTAAGTTTGCAATGGAGCCCAATTACTTGCACATTTGGCCCAGAAACACTTTCATGATGATTGCCCTGCCCAACTTGGTAAGGTCACGTAATCTTTTTCATTGTGTTTTACTCATATATTGTTATTTTTAATTACATTATTATACTTTTTCAATTACAATATTACAATTTTCAATATATTGTTTTTTAAACTACAGAATATTTCATTATTTTACTGTTTATTAACTTTTTTGTGAATATCTATTACCTGGTGTTTTCATTGTTGTTACTATGATTATAAAATTTTAAAAAATATTTTAAGTTTTTGTAAACTTGTTATCTAGTGTTTTATTATTATTATCATAAATAGTAGTAGTATTTATTATTAGTAGTATACGTATTTTGTTATTATTATTATTATTAGTTTTTGCTATTACTGTATATTATTATTATTATTATTATTAAAAAATATTTTGGGGGATTAACTATTTATTAGTTTGTTATTTGCTGTTGATTTAGTGCTGGGTATTATGTATAGTGTGGTTTTCATGCAAATGCAAAAAGTCTCACATTTTCTGTACAAGTATTTCCTCCGAAGGTGTTTTGAAAGTGCATTATAATCTTTTGCTGTGGTTATATTGTGGTTTTCCTGGCAGAAAATCATGTTTCTTTTGATTTGGGTTTTTTAAGGACAAGACGTTCACATGCACACTCTTCATGCCCTTTGAAGAATTCGAGAAGATCCGCTCCGGTGACGAGGTCATCCGTTTCTTTCAGAAATACTTTCCTGACTCCATACCTCTAATAGGAATGTGAGTACAGTTTGTTCTGTCTCTCTTTCAGTCTCTTGTCAATCTTTCTGCTTCGTTCTTTTCTCAGTGAGGTGTGAAACTGCAGTCTAACAGACACAGCCCAGCGGGTGGCTTTTTAATATGAAGGAGATACAGTACTGGGATGATGATTTGCTTATTATTATCAATGCTGGAAACAGTTGTGCTGCTTATATTTTGTAACATTATAAATGCCATTATTTTTGATTAAATTAATGCATCCTTGCTGAATTTATTTTATGGTTGGAGTAGGAATGGTAGAGTATGATATTATTATTTTTTTAAAAGTATATTTCACCCTTTTTGAAACAAAAAGGAGATATTAGGCATAATAAAAGTCCCAGTCACATTTTGCTTTATTGTATCCCAATAAAATGCAGTAAATGGTGACTAATAGTGCCCCTTTTTTTTTACTGAATTATAAGTCAAACGAATTTGAAACAACATATGACCTTAATATAGCATTTTCAGTTTCCGGATTTTATATTATATGAGTAACTTGTCAGTGTTATTGTTCAGATTGTAATTCTAAAAATGTTGTTTTTCTTTTTTTAATTAACAGAATGCTTTGAATGAGATTGTCCTACATTGAATGTCATAATTAACATAATTAAGCCGTGAGTCACTGTGCCACAGACAGACGTGCCAGTGTTATATATGCATGTATGTTATGGACTGAGTGTGTCTGTGTGTTTTCACAGTGAGGCTCTAAAACAGGATTTCTTCCGGCTGCCGGCTCAGGCCATGGTCTCGGTGAAGTGCTCCCCGTATCATCTCTTTGATAAGTGTGTTCTTATGGGAGATGCGGCCCACGCTGTGGTTCCTTTCTATGGTCAAGGCATGAATGCAGTAAGTGGGGGTTGGAGAGGATATTCATACTCATCAAAATGCTTCAGTTTTTTCAATAAGTCTCCAGCTGTAATTTCTCCCAGTCATGTAAACATAACCTGAACACCAGATGAAATCTGATTAACAGTATACAGAAATGTTCCAATAGTTCTGGAGCATGCAAACATCTTTGTACTCAATAAAAGCTTGACCTGAACATGGACCAGTGTTACTTTAGTAGGTAGTAGTATCTTAGTTTGAATTAGTTTTTAGGTCTATTTTAAAATTCATTTTTGGTAATTAAAATATGTCTGAAATTATATATGTGAACACGGAACACAAAACCAGTCATAAAAGTCAATGTTTTGAAAAACTGAGATTTATACAATAATAAATAAACTTTCCATTGATGTATGTTTTGCTAGGACAATACTTGGCTGAGGGTTCAAAAATATATAATATAGAGAAAACTGCCTGGAATGCAAGTCCTTAACAATGCATACTACTAATTAAGTTTTGATATATTTACGAAATAAAATTAAAAAAATATCTTAATGGAACATGATCCTTACTTAATATCTTAATGATTTTTGGCATAAAATAAAAATTTATAATTTTGACCCATACAATGTATTCTTGGCTACTGATAACAATCTAATATACCTGTGCTACTTATCACTGGTTTTGTGGTCCAGGGTCACACACACACACACACACACACACACACACACACACACACACACACACACACACACACACACACACACACACACACATTTAGTTAACTATACTAACCCTGATATGGATCTTATTTAAAAAATTGGGTGCTTGTAAATGTAGTCATTGATGGTCTTGCAGATTGAAATTTTCAGCAAAGTGAAATAAAATTAATAACCAATAAATGTGTCATTATTTTATTTTGTTTCACAGGGCTTTGAGGATTGTTTAGTTTTTGACGAGATTATGGACCAGCTGAATGAAAACCTTGGTAAGACAGAAACCCCCCAAAATTTCTGAGATGAAAGGAATTTATTAATTAAATTATAATTTTAATCTTCTTATTATTTATATAATAAACATAATAAAACGTATAATTTTAAATAAATCAAGTACTGTTTGGAACATCCCAGAGTGACATCAGTAATTAAGAATTTTTGAATATGCTTTGTCTGCAGCTGCTGTGCTTGAAAAATACACCAGAGTCCGTGTACCTGACGACCACGCCATCGCTGACCTGGCCATGTACAACTATGTAGAGGTAGGCCATGCAATACTGTATCTGAACACTAGGTGCAGTCACATGACTTCCATTTCATTCATTTGACAACAGTTGTGTTCGACCTGAAGCGGCCCTGCACATACCAGACAAAGAACCCCAAGAGTAATTAGAGAGCAGGTGGCTTTTGTTACTTTGAATGGGAATGAGGATGTATAAATTAAAGATAAATCCTGATGGATGGATGAAAATATTCAAGCTAAAAATAACTGAATAGAGGATATAATATATTCCTGTAGCGCCTCTTAGAGCTAGCAACATCAAGGTCATGGGTTTTTCTGTTCATTAAGTAGTAAGCACACATACATTACAGAACAAACACACACTCACGCAGCAGCAGTAAAGTCTGTCCAGATGATTGCATGTGACATACAGGCCACAGTGACACAGGTCAACCTCATTACTGATGGCAGGGTGAAGATACAGGCACACACATTTGTTTTTAAGAGGTTAAGGCCAGACCAAGAGCTAGAGCATTAAATGCTGCCGTTAGCTTCGCTCATGATGTGATCTGTGTCGCAGATGAGAGCACACGTCAATTCCAGATATTTCCTGTTTCGAAAATACCTGGACAATTTCCTTCACTTCATCATGCCAAAAACAATCATCCCACTTTACACAATGGTAAGAGCCTTCCTTTCTGTGTTCTGCATCGTCTTGTTTTTAGTTGGTGGTTAGTTCACTAATTCGTATGGTGGATTACTTGCTTCTTAGGTCACATTTACCAGAACACGGTACCATGAAGCGGTGAAGCGCTGGCATTGGCAAAATAAGGTGAAGACCAATCCTGTATTTTTTTTTTTTTTTTTTGCTGAAATGTATGCTTTAGCAGCAAACTGTATTCCACAATGCAATGCACTAGATTTGACTATTCTTTTGTGTGTGAAACACACATCATTTGTTAATCTAAATATCTGATTTTGAATCTTTTGCTCACCAAGGCTGCATTTATTTGATAAAAAGTCTGTAAAAACAGCAATATTGTCATGAAACCTTTTCAATTTTAATATATTTTACAATTTTATTTTAAGCCAAATTTTTAAGTGTCACATGATGTAACGACAGATAAAAGAGGAGGAAGCAATTGCAGGCGATCAGATGTAGTTTATTGAGAAAGAGAGTCCAGGATGTTGGCAATGGCAAGGAAGGTCTACGGTGGCGTGAGAAGAGCTGGGGGGTGAAGTCGGCGGTGCAGGTGAAGGTGGTCAATGGTTGAAACCAGGAACAGACCGGAACACTGACACGAGGACGACAACACTTAATCCACTCCAGCACACGAACACGGAAGACGGTAATCCAACTAGGACACGAAGACATGAGAGAGGATCTGACAACAGAGAGAGAGCGAGGTGAGTATAAGTAGCTGAGGTGTGATGAAGATCAGCTGGAGCGAGACAATCAACACCCAGGTGATGACAATCAACTAAACGAGCACATGGAGACAACGTAAGTACAAAAACAATCACAAAACATGACACGGAGGAAACACTGGATTTCCTACCGTGACAGTACCCTCTCCCCTAGGACGTCACCTGACGTTCCCAGCCTGCTTTACCGGTAGATTGTAATCATCTATAAGGTGGTGATCCAATATGTCCCGAGCAGGAACCCAGCTTCTCTCCTCCGGACCGTAACCTTCCCAATCCACCAAGTACTGAAAACCGCGTCCCCTCCGTCTAGAGTCCAGAATACGATTAACCGAATAGGTGGTCTCCCCATTAACGAGACGAGGCGGGGGGGGAGCCGGAGCAGGCGGATTAAGACGGGAAGAAATCACCGATTTAATTTTGGACACGTGGAACACGGGATGAATCCTCCTGTACGCCGGAGGAAGGCTAAGACGCACGGTTACCGGATTAATAATCTTGGTAATAGAAAACGGGCCAATAAATTTGGGAGCAAGTTTGTTAGAAACGGAACGCATAGGAATATTCTGGGTAGAAAGCCACACTCTTTGACCGACGACGTAACGGGGAGGCTTCGACCGGTGGCGATCGGCCTTAGCCTTGGTGCGCGACCTAGCCTGGAGCAGAGCTCTGCGAGCTCTGGTCCAGGTTCGGTGACACCTCTGGACTAGTGCGTGTGCGGAGGGGACCGAAACCTCGGATTCCGTACTGACAAAATTAGGTGGTTGGTACCCTAAACTACACTTAAATGGAGACATGCCCGTAGATGACACTGGCAAAGAATTGTGTGCGTACTCCACAACTGAGAGTTGCTGACACCAGGACGAAGGATTATTGGAAACCAAACATCGCAAAACCCTCTCGACATCCTGATTGGCTCGTTCGGTTTGACCATTGCTCTGGGGATGGAACCCGGAAGAAAGACTAACAGTCGCTCCTAATAATTTACAAAATCCTCGCCAAAATTTGGACACAAATTGGGGACCCCTGTCAGAAACCACGTCTGTCGGGAGGCCATGTATGCGGAAGACGTGGTCAATGACAGCTACCGCTGTTTCCTTGGCTGAAGGTAATTTGGGCAAGGGAATAAAATGAGTCGCCTTCGAGAACCAGTCCACTACGGTTAAAATCACCGTATTGCCTCTAGAGGGCGGGAGGGCGGTGATAAAATCTAGCGAAATGTGGGACCAGGGTCTTGAAGGGACAGACAGCGGTAAGAGTAACCCATCTGGAGGTCGATTGGAAGTCTTACCAATAGCGCAAACTGAACAAGCCAAGACGAAATCGTGGACGTCACGAGCCATACCAGGCCACCAAAATCGTTGCTTGACTAGAAATCTAGTTCTACTAACCCCTGGGTGACAAGCAACACTGGAACAATGACCCCACTGGAGAACGTCTGACCGTAACCCCTCCGGCACAAACAATCGGTTCGGTGGGCAACGAGCCGGGGGCGTTACCCCTTCTAAGGCGGTCAACACCTTCGATTCGACCTCCCATCTGAGCGCGGAGATAATGATGGTCCCCGGTAAAATGGGCTCGGGAGTAGCAGTACGATCGGAACGCTCAAAAAGACGGGATAAAGCATCGGGTTTGATGTTTTTGGAACCCGGCCGGTAAGAAAGTGTAAAATCGAAACGACCGAAAAACAATGCCCACCGAGCCTGCCTGGAGTTAAGTCTTTTGGCGGTTCTAATGTATTCGAGATTCTTATGGTCCGTCCATACAATGAAAGGTACACCCGACCCCTCAAGCCAGTGACGCCATTCTTCCAGTGCAAGTTTGACTGCCAACAACTCTCGATTGCCAATGTCATAATTAACTTCTGCAGGAGATAAACGGTGAGAATAATACGCGCACGGATGCACCTTTCCGTCTGAGGATGCGCGTTGGGATAACACTGCTCCTACCCCCACCTCTGACGCGTCGACCTCCACTATGAATTGACGTGAGCGATCAGGGGTGACGAGAATGGGAGCTGAAACAAAGCAGCTTTTCAGTTTGGCAAACGCAGCCTCAGCTGCGTCTGACCACCTGAACGTCAAACTAGGGGAGGTCAAGGCGGTCAGAGGAGCGGCTAGTTGGCTGAAATTGCGAATGAAACGCCGGTAAAAATTGGCGAACCCCAGAAATCTCTGCAGGGCCTTGCGAGACTCTGGGGATGGCCAATTTACCACAGCCTTAACCTTCTCAGGATCCATGCGAACACCCTCAGTCGAAATGATGTGTCCTAGAAAAGAAACAGACTGTGCATGAAAAACGCATTTCTCCGCCTTGACAAGCAATCCATTCTCTAGCAACCGCAGAAGCACTCGTCGTACGTGTTGCACGTGTTCCTGGAGAGACGAAGAAAAAATCAATATGTCATCCAGGTAAACATATATGAACAGATCGACCATGTCTCGCAACACGTCATTAACGAGTGCTTGAAAGACTGCCGGCGAGTTGGTTAGCCCGAACGGCATAACGCAGTACTCAAAATGGCCTCTAGGGGTGTTAAAGGCAGTCTTCCACTCATCCCCCTCCCTGATGCGGACCAAATGATAAGCATTACGTAAGTCCAATTTAGTGAAAACGGACGCTCCCTGCAACCTCTCAAAAGCTGAAGACATAAGCGGTAAAGGATAGGTATTCTTTACCGTTATGTTGTTCAGCCCTCGGTAGTCAATGCAAGGTCGCAAGGATCCGTCCTTCTTTCCCACAAAAAAGAACCCCGCCCCCGCTGGAGAAGAAGAAGGGCGGATAAACCCCGTTGCTAGAGAACTGGATATATATTTCTCCATGGCTGCCGTCTCTGGAATAGACAAAGAATATAACTTGCCCTTAGGCGGAGAAGTACCTGGCAATAACTCTATCGCACAGTCATAGGGACGATGAGGAGGAAGAGAATCAGCACGAGACTTACTGAACACCTCCTTCAGGTCGTGGTACTCCGCGGGCACGCTAGCCAAATCCACTGCTTCCCCCTGAAACACAGACTCAGAAACATTAACACCAGCAGACAAAAGACAAGACAAATGACATTCCTCGCATCAGCTAACCACAGATCCCAGGCGCCAATTGATCCTGGGGTTGTGTTTCTGAAGCCAGGTGTGACCGAGAACGATGGGGGATTGAGGTGAGTCCGTGATGTAAAATGATATCTCCTCAGTATGGTTGCCAGATGTGGTGAGGGAAACAGGTAAGGTGGTCTGAGTGATGACTGGTAGTCTGTGTCCGTTGAGAGCAAAGGGTGCAATGGGGTGTTTGAGGGAGGTGAGAGGAATGTTAAGCTTACAAGCGAACTTGAAGTCCATGAAATTACCCTCTGCCCCAGAATCCAACAAGGCGTGATGCTCGAGTGCGTGGGTGGACCACCGTAGACTCACCGGAAGGAGTGTCGATGTAGATGAGGTCTTCCTGGCAGAGATCCCACCCGATAGTAGCCTCCGTTTTACTATCGGGCTTGGTCTTTTACCGGACAACGCTGGATGTGATGTTCTTGACTGCCGCAGTATAAACATAGTCCCAGGGATCTCCGCCTGATCCTCTCCTCCCGGGAGAGCCGAGCTCGCCCCACCTGCATGGGTTCAAGATCTCCCGGTGGGCTGACCGCAACATCTGAGCGCTGATACTGAGCCTCCGGTCTGTTCGCGAGAACTGTTCTCCCCCTCCGTCTGGCGGCTTGATCGAGTCGATTGTCAACTCTGATGGTGAGGTCAATCAGACTATTGAGAGAAGTGGGGAGCTCGACGGCGCGGATCTCCTGTTGGATGCGGTCAGCCAACCCATGCAGGAAGTGATCCCACTGCGCCTCTTCGTTCCACTTACACTCCGCCGCCAGGGTGCGGAACTCAATCGAGTAATCGGAAACGGACCTTTCCCCCTGACGTAGGTCCGTGAGAAGGCGAGCCGCTTCCCTCCCGGCGACGGAGCGGTCGAAGACCCGTCTCATCTCTTCCGAAAGGGCGTGGAACGAGGCACAGCAGCTGTCTTGGTTTTCCCACACCGCCGTCCCCCAGAGGGCAGCCCTTCCCGTAAGTAGTGATAAGACGAATGCCACCTTCATCTCCTCGGTGTAGAACGTGCGGGGCTGCATGGCGAAGTGCAGAGAACAATGAGACAGAAATGATCGACAGAACTCTGGCTCACCCGCATATTTCTCCGGGATGGGGAGGCGTGGTTCGGGCTGGGAAATCCCCCCGGAGACGATCGGCGGTGTGGGTGGCGTGGGAGGCGCAGCGGGTGACGGTTGTTGTTGGTGTTGCGTCTGGAGAGCGAGCTCGGACACCTTCGTCACCATTGCTTGGAAGGCTCGACCCATCTCATCTATCGCCTTGTCTTGGCGATCCATACGACCCACAGCTCGTTGCAGAAATTCTTCCAGATGAGATGGGGAGCGGTCGCCTGCTGCTTCCATGATGGTCAGATCCTTCTGTAACGACAGATAAAAGAGGAGGAAGCAATTGCAGGCGATCAGATGTAGTTTATTGAGAAAGAGAGTCCAGGATGTTGGCAATGGCAAGGAAGGTCTACGGTGGCGTGAGAAGAGCTGGGGGGTGAAGTCGGCGGTGCAGGTGAAGGTGGTCAATGGTTGAAACCAGGAACAGACCGGAACACTGACACGAGGACGACAACACTTAATCCACTCCAGCACACGAACACGGAAGACGGTAATCCAACTAGGACACGAAGACATGAGAGAGGATCTGACAACAGAGAGAGAGCGAGGTGAGTATAAGTAGCTGAGGTGTGATGAAGATCAGCTGGAGCGAGACAATCAACACCCAGGTGATGACAATCAACTAAACGAGCACATGGAGACAACGTAAGTACAAAAACAATCACAAAACATGACACGGAGGAAACACTGGATTTCCTACCGTGACACATGATCCTTCAGAAATCAGCTATTATTATTAATTATATATTTATATATATATTAAAAAATGTGGGAACCATGATACATTTTCAGGATTATTTAATAAATAGAAAGTTCAAGATTTTTTTTTTTTTTGCAATATATGTTTTTGTTCAGTGTTTCTTTATTGTAAATTTTTTTTTATTGAACTGTAGCATAGCCTATAATTGTAAAAGCCTATTTTTTTACATCGGAAATTGTCCTTCACTGCAGATGTTGTTAGTAGCCTACATTGTTCACCTAAAACTTGGATTTAAAAAGTTGTTTAAATTTTTCACAGTATAGTAAAATAACTAATGGTCTTTCTGGTCTTTTGCAGGTGATCACTCAAGGTCTGTGGCTGTGTGGAGCTGTATCTGCTGCAGGAGGGACGTATGTCTTTTTCAGATACTCTCACAAACTCCCCAGAATCACTGCAGAGGACCTCTGGAGCCGTATACTCGCCTTAAAGCACTTCTAAACCCTGTGTTGATGTTTAGTAGCCATGTCACGTCAAAGGAGAAACTCCCAAAAGATCTTTCATGGGTCTGTACTGGACCAGAATTGAAGTCTTGTTCAATACAAGTTAAATAAAAAATGCCCTGCGTTTTGTGTTATGATGTTGATTACCACAGAAAATAATTTTTAGTAGTTTGTCAATGTAGTGCACTTAAAATTGGGTTATAATGGGCCAGCATTCCAGATGGTTTAAAGCAGAAATGTTGCTGGTGTGGTTGTAAAAGCACTTATCTTCTCATCATGCTTTAATATAAAAAAGTGACTTGCATGGCATTCAAGATGTAGATTTTACCAGCTCAAGACTTGAGCAGCAAGAATGCTGACTTATGCTGAATTATTCTGTAAAACATTAAGTGTTTGAGTTCCAAAAGTTGTTTATTTTGTATTTTTAGAACTGGGAATAGTTCTCTTAAACATTTATACATTTTAATATTTAGTTCCTGGTCCCATGTACTTCCATTTTAAATGGAGATTATTCTATATTTTCTGTGATTATCAACCGTCTTGCATTCCTTTAACATGTATTGAATCCAGAACATACCTTTTAATAAGTCACCATGACCTTGAAGCTGTTGTAATGGATGTATAATTCTGTTTCAGTTCTAATTCAGGTTTGCTTTTACTTTATATATCATGTGTGGGTGTTGGGATCTCTTAGCAAATATTATTTCTTTGGTTTTAATTAATTTAAAAAGTCAAGCTGATCACTGTCTTTCTTGTAGATTCTAAATAAGTTGAATGTGACTGAATACATCTTTTGTTCATTGAATGCCTGAACTCTTCAGCTTTTTTTGCGGTCTAGGCATCTCACTTTTAGTGCAAAAAAAGCAATGTCATACTCTAGTTTTAGGGCAGGAGAAATATTAAGTCCTCCTGATGGTCTTTCACTGTCATGTAAAAACTCACATTAATCCTCATTCACATTTAACCCACAAATCCTCAGCAAGGCATAATCCATAAATGAGATAACAGATGCTCTCTGCCCACTCAAACAGGCAGTTGCTCATTCAATTGTCTTTTTAGTATCATAAATCCCTTTCTTAAAATGATAAAAGCACCACTGCTTCTTTTCAGCTAATGTTTTAGTCATTATTCAGTATCTAATTTTAATATTTAAGGTTTAATTGGTCATAAAAAAAACTTCAAATTCCTATTCAAATCCACGCAATCAACAATGTAACACTTTCAAATACGTATTTTAAATATGCCTACATGTAGGCTAACTAAAATAGGCCCACTGTCCATCCCTGTAGGCCAAGATCAGATAACAGTGTAACATATTGATTATAATATAGACTACTGATAAGTGTAAGATTCACTTCAATGAGATGAGATGACAGGATGCTTTCAACTGATTTCCTATTGAATTGTCATCAACTGAACTGCAGTAGTCAATCTATTTAGTGAATATAACTAGATAATAGACAATGCTGCATAAGGCTGATTATTAATTGTTCCACTTTAAGATGCATTTTGAGGTGCAGTTGGTCATATTAATGTAGATCGGGACTTCCAAGAGCGAAAAGCAAATCAGAGTGAGTTCGTTATTTATTTGGAAACTTTAAGTTTCGCGAATCATTTTATTCAAATCGAGACTTCGAAATGTGGCTTGGTGAATCTTTTCATTCAGATCAGAATTTCGAAGTGGGTTTGTGTATTGAATGGTTCGCGAACTGCGCTCCGAAGTCGTTTGTGGATAAATACAGCTCTGACTGTTAAATAATAATACATTTTTATTTTTTCCTATTAGATTGTGTTTTATTAACATCTACACCTACCCCAATCCTAAACTACCCTTTACAATGATGCAAGAATAGGAAATGTTGTACAGTGCGACAAAAAATAATCTATATTGATATGCACATACCCAGAAGCCACAGCTGTCTCCCTTCTAGCCTTAAACTCTTAAGTCCCTATCTGAAATGATGGTTCGTGAATCTTTATTTGATTCAGATCGGAACTTCGGATTTAAGAATGTCACTACTAAAATCCAACAACTTCTAAATTGTAACAATAATTTTGATCAATCAATTAAATGTCTGTTGTCTGCGTCATCTACCCACCAATGGCAAACTCAAACCTTTGCTACACCTCCAGTAGGCCCTCACTGCAGAACACAGATCCAGGGGGCGAGGCTGGATCCACATCTATGGGGTGGAGATGGGTGGGTTTAGGGACATGTCAGGTGCAGGTTGAGTTGGATCTGGATTCCAGGCTTGCCCCCTGGATCTTGTGTTCTGCAATGAGGAACATCTCTACACCCTTGCAAATCTTAAGTATATTCTCTATAACAGAAAAGTGTAAACACAGCTCTTCTCAAGAAGCAAAGAAATTTGAGGTAAACTCAACCAAGTTTGATATTTAGGGGTTCGCTCAAAGCCCTAATCTAAATATTGAGCAGAAGAAATAGTGATGTTTGGCTTGTTTGTCAAATAGGACACACACAGTGCTTCCTCCAGGGGGCGCTGTGGACTTGACTGACGTTGTGTACAAAGTGCTGCAGTCTTTGACAAATGTCCCGTCCTTGTACTAACATTGTGCTGCTAATCTATCTGAGCACACTCACTAATGTATTCTGCTCATGGACAGAGCAATCTAAGCTGCGGATATCTCACCATCCCATGAAACTGGGTGAAGCTGGAAGTTTCAGTGTCCGAAAAGATGGAAAAGCAACACAATTGATCAAATACTTACAGCATTTACAGTTGACAGAATTCACACAAATCTTGATTGGGAACACAAAAAAGTCTGTTTATGTTTCATTACTGCTACAACAATTAAAAAATACTTTTTTCCATAGTTATGTATAAATAACATGATTCTGTATCCTTTGTATATTATAAACATGAAATTAGTGTGATGTTAATGAACTCCACCGTCATTCTTCAATGGCACTAGTGGCAAGTGTCAAAGCGGTCGAACTTGAATTACATTGATGTCTGGTTCATCATTGCATTTGGAGGTAATATCCAGAGGATGAGTGTCATTGCTAGCAATGATAAATACGATAGAGGATGAGTTGAAGGTCACTCTCTTTTTGGGCCGGTCAGGACGGCTATGTGACATCACAATAGGGCGTACAGGGCGTTCGATGCGGGCGAGGGGACGGTCCTTAATGCTGTGCTGCAGAGTGGCCAGACGGGAACACAGCATCTGTAACATGCACCTGCGAAACTGACCAATCACAAAAAAGGAGAAGTAAGTTTCATATATACACACACACATAAAGATTATTAAAACACTTTTCACAACAAAATACTATCAGTTTTTCTACTTCAAAATTTCATGTTTAATTCAATGTGTTGCTTGCAGATTCTTTGTAATTATTTGTGAAATTAACCAGCAATTTATGAACACAATGTCTAAATTATTTTTTTTTTTAATGCAGATAAACGCTACAAAGACTATAAACCAAATTTTATCGCTTGTTTAAATACTCTGAAAACAAATTGGGTTAGGATTTTATTTTAATACTGATTTGCCAGGAAATTGCTAGTAAACTTCACAAATAATTACAAAGAAACAGCATGTAAGACTGAATTAAATAGGAAATTTTAAGTTAATTTAATAATCTTTATTTAAAACCTTGAAAAAAATTAAATATATTTTTTTCCAGTCTACATTCTGCTGACATCTTTATTTATTCAGTTTTACTTTAAGTATGAGACTCTGTCTGAGCAATTCCACATTTCATAAAATACTAAATTAAATGATCAGTGATGAAAAACATTTAATATTGCTTTAATATTAAACAATAGGAAAAAACGAATAATTGTAATATAGTAAAGATTTTCATCTTTCTAACTTTTTAAAATATTTTTCATTAAAAAATCATTCTACTCCAAAATACATGGAATAAAACAGATAAAATATGCTGTTAAATGAAGCATAAAATAGTATCTAATTGTTTTTTTTATTATTATTAATTATTTAAAGGAATATTTATTTATTTTCTTGTTACTCTACATTTATTTAAAATATCAAAGGTTATCTCTAATACAATTTGACAGTTCACAAAAAACCTGGATGTTGACTTGTAAAGTTTGTCTCTGTTAGGATCACCAGACCTGACTAAATAATACCCTTCCATCAGAATGAAGTGACCTCTGCTGACCTTTCTGCTCATGAAGGCGTAGATGACGGGGTTGTAGGCAGTGCTGGATTTGGCGAAGAGAGAGGGAATAATAGCAAGCGTGGGGGAGATGACACTCTTCCTGCCAAAAGCCTCCATCATGGAGACCACAGCATAGGGTGTCCAGCACACCAGGAAACAGGAAATCATCATTAAGAACATCACCGCCACTTTCTTCTCATATCGCAGAATCTTAATTGTCTGAACAGTCTGCAGATCCTGGATAGAGCGCAGCTACAGGAAAAGAACAAAGACATTCTGTCATTAAAACGTCTTCATGTTAAAGAATATATTACTGCATGTCCTGGAAAAAAGAACATGGCTTTAGTCAACCTGATTTTTGATACCGTGTGAAAAAATGTGTATATCATTAAAAAGAAAAGGAAAAAAAATCTAGATCTTGAGACCTAATAAAGCTTTTAGACTGTAATTTAAAAATGCTTTTCTAAAAGACTTTGAAATCTTAGAAAACACTTGTGATGACAGTAGTATTGGGAACTCAGTTCTGTGTTTTTTAAAAATGAGTTTTAATACAAATGATTTGAAAAGTAAGATTTTCTTTAATCTGTTTCATAAGGAAAATTAAAAACTAGAAAAGGACATGCAAAAATAATGATATGCTGCAAAAATAACATTGCTAAAAATGTGGGTGAAATTTAAACATAATACAAAATTCAACCATAAATATCAGAATTCTAAAACTATTCTAGGGAACAGAAAAGATCATTGATAATAGAATTACTAGCACCGCACTGATTATCAGTCAAATTAATTCTGACAATAAAACTTATCCCAATTCATACAACCATATCAACAATCTATATGTTCATAGAAAAAACTCCATAGCCAGACTATAGGCTGACAATAGACTTTAAATGAATATTGCACATAATGTTTGCTGATGATAAAGATATACTTTACCAAGGTGAATGGATTTGGATGGAGGTCCTATGCTGCCCTGCTTGAAAGCATCATGCTTTTAAATCTCTAATGATGCATCTTTAATTAAACACATTATGTTCTCTGAGGCATGCATTCATTCATTAATTCGTTAATTCGTTCATTCGTTAATTCATTCATTCATTCATCATTATGCAGCTGCAAGGATGGCAATAAAATTAGCTGAGTTTGACTGAGCATCTCTCAAGATGCCTGGCATTGTGTAACTGACACAGAACTGGGTCAGCATTTGGGGGCGCAATGGTGATGATGTGAACAGCTGTTTTTCCTTTTGTCATGGATCAATTAAAACTGTCATGCTACTGACAATGCCAGGTATATACAAATCCATCGTTAATTCAAAGATTTAATCATTATTTTAGATTAAATGACATCAAGAATTTAGCTTAAGATTTGCATAAGTATGTATGAATTTAAGTGTGTAATTTATTGCCTTTGACTGGCCACATTTAAATAACTTTTTAATTTACGAGTTAATATTAAACTGCCCTTTGGTGGAATATGCTTTAAAATGTTGTAAAATATCAATGTATACAATTCTACTGTATGAATAACTTCAAATTGTACTTATTCATTCATGCATTTATTGATTCCCTGATTCATTCAGGTGCTTGATTCACCAATGTATGCATGTATGTATTTATTTATTTCCTGAATCATTTATGTATTTTTTCCAAGCAGTTCCTGGCATACTTAACTATATTTACTCATAAGGAAGAGAATAATCAAGAAACCGATCAAACACACTGGAGGTACAATGAAATCTATATATTTTTTTAATTTTTAATTTTTATTTTATTTTCTATTTTAATATATAAAAATGTAATTTAGTTCCTTCAGAAATCATTATAATATGCTGATTCGCTGCTCAAGAAACATCTCTTATTATAATTAACTCATATTATGAAAGCATTAATTTCTTAAAAAAACTTCTTTAAAAACGTTTAAATGATAGTGAATATTGCAGTGTGGTGATTGAAATGAATCGCAAGTACCTTGGCTGAATTGCAAAACTGTCCATATGTCAGGCTAAATAAACTCTCTCTTAAATAGACTCTATTAAATAAATATTTCCTATGCCACAGAATGACTGGAGTCTCAGGCAGGTACATCATATTAATCATGCCTGTTATAGCATAGTCAATAAATAGCATAGTCTTTTCTTTGTGTGCAAAACCTTTTGGAAAGTTTAACACACAAGCTCAAAGGCAAATGTACACATAAACTGCTTACAGGTGAAGTGTGACATTTTTGGACCACTTATAAAAAATCATAACAGTTTTTGCAGAACACTCGCCCTGTCCCAAACATATGCCATTGGATCAAGCAGTGTTACTGTTTTGGGCAGAATGCTTTCCATGGGAATCAACCTACAAATAGCTTAATTCAAGCTGCCTCTGTACACAAAGCTAAGATAAGAGAAAAGACTGCACACTTCAGTTTGCGGTAAGCACACAATCACTCATGTTGGTGCGGTTATGTTCTCCCCCATCTGGACAGCACACCGATAAAATCTGTTGCACAGTAACTGCTGATGAAAATCGCAAGCTATTTACATACACAATCACCGTCGCTTGCTCATTTGCTGAAGGCACTTTCAGACAATATGGCTTTTAGTGGAAAGAGCCCATTAAACAGCAGCATGTCGGCACCTATGCACTGATAAATCTCAGCGGCTTGACAGTGTGTTTATAAAAGAACAAGAGAGAATGATGAAGGTTAAAGACAGAAAGAAAGAAACTGTAAGGTGCCATATGCAAATCACAGATCAGAAATGAGATGACAAGTGAGGAAAAATTTTTTGGAGATCAATTAAGGGTCGATAAAATATATTTGGAATAAAATTTGAAATTGTGAAACACACTATAGTTTTTAATTAGATGGGATTGTAGACACTTTGAAGAACTGAATGAAATTCCCTTGAAATGCCATATTGGGTGATGATTTTGGAGTTATGAAACTCCAAGGGGTAGGGGAAGGGGTAAGTACTTGAGAGACTTTTGACAATCGAAATCATTAAAATAATATTTAATTTGAAGCTCAATCAAGTGAAAATAGTTCTTAAGTTTGAAACTGTTGCACCGTTTATGTTTAAAATTATTTGCGTACAAAGAATGAAAAATGGCTTGCAATACCATTATAGTACTAATAATTGATAAATTTGGACTGATAAATCGATGAAGTGGGACGATCAAGTAAGTTTGTCCTCCCACATAAATTTGAAATAGGAAATTCAACAAAGGAGTAAAAAAAAAATACAATTAGCAAATATTCAATCAACTTTGCACATGCAAAACCTTATCTATGGAAGCAATTATGAAGAACCTCCTATCTAGGTAGAAAACTCAGTAGTTAGTATGTTTCTAGTGCATCAGGTAACAGGAAATATATATCTGGTACATCCAGACTGGCCAGTGAGAAAATGACTGTTATTATAGCTAAGCCCATTGTTGCGCCTGTTCTCCTCACCATTTTCACAGTGTACAAGATGTTTCCATAACAGTAAGCCATGACACCCACAGGGACGAAGAAGCATCCGAGGAGGAAGAAGAGAATGAAGGAAGCATCATTGGGATCTTTGGAAGCCCAGTCGAGGGAGCAGCCCAACTGATGGACTTCCAGCGTGTAACGGTTCCATCCCAGGAGAGGAGCTCCAGTCCAGGCCAAAGAGTACAGCCAGATGTGCGTGATGGCCCTCCATGCCCAGGGGAAGTCAATGACCTTGGCATGAACCACACGGATGTAGCGCTCATACGCCAGACCGGATAGAGTCATGATGGACACGATCCCTTAAAGGATGAGAAGAGAAATAAAAAAAGTTAAATAGATAGATACATTCTGTCCTCAAATTCTCATTAAACTGTGTTTGCCATTCTCATAATTCTTTTTTAGGATTCTTTTAGGATTCTCACTATGGCACTAAACATTTACAAGGATCATCCTGTCTGGACAAAATTCATTTTTAAAGATAAAATACGATATGTGCTAACAGGGATGGACTGGGAATAAAAAACGGCCCTGGACTTTGACTAAACCCAGGCCAAAGCAATCAGCGTGCGGAAACTAGACAACAGTCTGTCTGCGCCATCTTTGTGTACTGTTGATTTAAACACTAAACTTAAACACTCTCTGTACTGTCAGGTATTTTGTCTTCTTCTGAGGGTGGTTTGACAAAGAAAAAACAAAATCTGACGTTGGGGCGCTTAAAAGTAATTTAAAGTTGAGCTGGAGTGTCTTTCTCTGCTCTTGGTCTAAGCTCAACCTGAATAAACAAATTATGAAATGTAAAAAAAAACAAAAAACAAAACAGGTTTTATTCCAAGATAGCATGGAATAGATTATATATGTTATAAAAGCATATTATACAATCTATTCCATGCTGTCTTAAAATGAATTTATTACATTAAAATGAGTTAATTCGCTCAGAGTTGCTACCCGCAAATATTCAAGGGAAAAACGGTTGATTTTCGACATGTCTTCTCCCCATTCTGATTCTATTGCTGTATGAATATATTCCCTCCGAACCTTTTTCAGTTAATCAAATTAGCCGGCCAAGGTGATATCACGGATGCTTTTAAAATGATACCAATTCATCCCTCTGATTGGGCTCTTTTTGGTGTCAAATGGAATGCAAAATTTTACTTTGCAGTCAGACTCGCGTTCGGATGCCGGAGTAGTCCAAAAATCTTTGGCAGATATCATAAGTCCCCGGCTATCCAAGTCTTTTTAACGTCCCAGCCATGCGTTTGCTCCTTAAAGGTATAACAAAATAATTTGTTAAAACCTATGATAAACGCCTACCCATTATTTCCTTAAACAGCTAATAACGTCACTATGCAACGGTTTATTTTCTAGTTTTATTAACGTCCTCTTGGAAGCTTTGTTCCTAACAGCTAATTCACGTCGGAATCTAAGCATTTCGAATCTTCACGAGATCAGTCTCTTTCAGACATTCGCTTTTCACGTAATTTCTTTACTATTTTCCTTAAGCACTCTAAGAACGACTCTATGGGATCAGGAGTATCTCTGTCACTATATAAAAATGATTACCATTTTTGCCCTTATTCCTCCATGATTAAATATCTAAAAATTTTTCTCCGCACTTCTCTCCGATCTCCTCTATTAATTCTACCTAACTGCGCTCCCATAACTAAGGTCTGGTTTAGCGCTCATTTAGCTACGGTTTTAAAAAACTGACGCCACTTCAATACACCGGACATTCCTTTAGGATTATGCGCGGCCACTACTGCAGCTGAGCACGGAATTCCAACATCAACAATCAAGTTACTGGGCAGATGGTCTTCCTCAGCATTTGAGTCCTACATTAGACCCGAACAGAAATTCATCTCGAAGGCTCAGCAAATAATTTCAAGACGTTCTCAAGGTGATCTATTTGCAAATACTGGTGGTGGTGAAATACTATTCATATCCCTTTTCTCAAAAATCTTTATTTTCGTTGGCTTAACTTAGCCTTTCTTCTGTGACTTCCCCTCCGTTTGCCTATATAAGTGCCATTTCATTCTGCAGTCTGTTTCTCTGGCCTTCCCCTTGCGGCCCGCCGGGGCTGTTTTCATTTGTGGCCCATTTAATTTGTTTTCATTTGTGGCCCATTTTTCTGCGGCCTATCGTGGTCCCTATCACTGTCTGGCCTATCGTGGCCCCTATCACTGTTTGGCCTCTTGCGAACCCTCTCGCGACCCCTCTCGCTCTGAGGCTCTGCGGCCCTTTTCCCTTACATATAAGCCATTACTTTAGCTATAATATGATGTTGTATTTCATGTCTGGCTAATTATCTCAACTTATCTCTTTTGTTCACGTTCCAGGATCCTCTAAGAAATACTTCATCTAGGTGCGTATTACATTTTTCATTCTTTCTTTTGGGATAGGCTCCGCCCTGCCTACATCTTCGGCAGGATTAGCTGGTATCTACAATCTTCAGATCCACGCTACGGATGGGGCCTACGCCAAATTAATTCTGTTTTTCGTATGTTTTGTAAATAAATACTTCAGTGTCATCTACACCTCCCGAGTCTTTCTGGTAGAACTAAGCCAATAGAGCTCAGAGCGTGATTCATTTGAGTCAGTTTGGGAGTTCGGAGCGGGATCGCAAAATTATTTGAGTCAGTTCGGGAGTTCGTAGCGGGTTCGCGGATCATTTGCGTCAGTTCGGAAGTCGCACTGGACTATAAGTCACATTTATTTAGAACCAAGAACCAAGAGAACCCTGTCGCGGCTGTAGACGGTAATGTTTTCTCGTGGTTCATGTCACATTAATTTGGATAAATAAGTCACACCTGACTATAAGTCGCAGGACCAGCCAAACTATGAAAAAAACTGCGACTTATAGTCCGGAAAATACGGTGTATATATATATAATACATCCAAGTGGATGCTGCACACTGCTGGTGGTTGAGGAGAGACCCTTCACATGATTGTACAGCGCTTTGGGTGGACAACAATACACAATAAATCACTATATAAATGCATCATTCATTTATTCATTCATTCCTTCATATAAGCTAACTATATATAATTGATAATATTAACGTTTTGTGATAAATTAGTGTTTTCATTTACAAATGAAACTAGCAAATTATTCATTTATAATTCTACTATTTATAATACTACTATTATTTACAAAACTCTTCAGGGCTGCGTTTTCCTCTGAACTAATGTAAACAAAGAAGGCTTCTGTTTGCTAGCGTCCTCCCACAAGTTAAGAGATTAACGCTTGCAGTTAACCAAATGAAACAATACAGATTTTAATGCTTTACACATCATGATAAATAAACAGCAGATGTTCATGTTAACAACTGCTTTAACTTGAGCAAACGCTGCTAATACACATACATTTGTTAATAAAGTAAATAAAACAAAAACATGAATGTTGTAATGCTATTGAATAAAAATAAAAGATCCACTCGAAATTAGAGAACTAAGTCAATAGAAGCGCTGGCAGTGTCATTTGATTTGGATGGGAACTTCAGATTGTGAATCATTTGAGTCAGTTTGGGAGTTCAAAGCGGGTTCGCGAATCATTTGAGTCAGTTTGGGGATCACGAATCATTGGGATCGCGAATCATTTTAGTCAGTTTAGGAGTTCAAAGCGGGTTTGCAAATCATTTGAGTCATTTTCTGAGTTCAAAACGGGTTCGCGAATCATTTGAGTCAGTTATTTGGGGCTCGTGAATCTTTTGAGTCTGTTCGGGAGTTCGTAGCGGGATCGCGAATCATTTGAGTCAATTCGGGAGTTCGTAGCGGGATCGCGAATCATTTGAGTCTGTTCGGGAGTTCGTAGCGAGTTCGCGAATCATTTGAGTCAGTTCGGGAGTTCAAAACGGGTTCGCGAATCATTTGAGTCTGTTCGTGAGTCCGTAGCGGGATCGCGATTCATTTGAATCAATTCGGGAGTTCGAAGCGGGATCGCGAATCATTTCAGTCAGTTTGGGGATCACGAATCATTTAAATCATTGGGATCACGAATCATTTGTGTCAGTTCGGAAGTTCGGAGCGGTTTCGCGAATCATTTGAGTCAGTTTTGTTTGGGGATTGCAAAACATTTGAATCAGTTCAGTTCGTAGCATGTTCGCGAATAATTTGAGTCAGTTTGGGAGTTCGATGGTATCACGAATCATTTGAGTCAGTACGGGAGTTCAAAGCGAGTTCGCGAATAATTTGATTCAGTTCGGAGCGGTTTCGCGAATCATTTGAGTCAGTTTGGGGATCTCAAATCATTTGAATCAGTTCGGGAGTTCGTAGCGGGTTCGCGAATCATTTGAGTCAGTTTGGGGATCGCAAATCATTTGAATCAGTTCGGGAGTTCGTAGCGGGATCTCGAATCATTTGAGTCAGTTTGGGAATCGCAAATCATTTGAGTCTGTTATGGAGTTCGTAGTGGGTTCGCGAATCATTTGAGTCAGTTCGGGAGTTCAAAGCGGGTTCGCGAATCATTTGAGCCAATTTGGGGATCGCGAATCATTCTCCAAAAATCATTAATGATTAAAATGTGATATTAAGTTACTACAAACAATAATTTAATTACAAATACAAAATGTTGCAGAATAATGTAATATGAATAAATAATAATCTAAATAACCTTTGTGCTATATAGAACCCCAATGAACCCTTTTTTGTAAGAGTGTGTTGTCATAACGTTCACCTTGGAGACTGAAAATTTTTTTTTTTTTTAGATCCCAGGAGCCCAAATTCAGACCCAGAACAATAAAGCCCACAGAAGAGGTGGGAGTTCAAAGGAGGAATCTTTATATTACCAAACTGCAGGGAGAGGAAGAGTAGATATAAGTCATGATATACAAGATTAACCACAATCTGATGTGATCTGACCATCTCAGAGAAAACCAGTGTTGAGCTGCTGCAAGAGCTTTTGAAGCACAGCAGCTGTGGTCAAAGAGTTCTCATGTGTTCTGATTGGTGCATGATGATGAGTGGATACCAAGACAGCAAGCAGTTTCGGCCCAGAACCGGACCACATCTGGGCCATTCTGGCACGAAACTGCTTGCTGTCTGGGTAAAGACTAGAGCAATCAAATAGTGAGAGAGTGATCTGCTCACCTGGTTATGTTCGTGGACAGGGACAGCCCAAAGCAATCGGCGCGCGGAAATTCGACAACAGTTTGTCTGCGCCATCTTTGTGTACTGTTGATTTAAACACTCAACTTAAAAACTCTCCGTACTGTCAGGTATTTTGTCTTCTTCTGAGAGTGGTTTGACAAAAAAAAAAAAAAAAAAAAAAACTCTTGTGAGTGTCTTTCTCTGCTCTTAGTCTAAGCTCAACCTGAATAAACAAATTATGAAATGGATAAAAAAAAATATTCCAAGATAGCATGGAATAGATTATATAATATGCTGTTATAACAGTAACTGTTATAGCCTCGTCATGATGTTAACAACATTTTTAAAAGTAAAAGCACAAAATATTTCTTAATATTAGCTACTGCATGTGGCATTTTCACTGTTTGGAACGTTACTTTAAAAAAGTAATTAGTTATAGTTACTCACTACTTGTTCCAAAAAGTAACTTGTTACCAGGGAAAGTAACTATTTGCATTACTGTATAAAAAAAAATAAAATAAAAAAATAAAATAAAAGTTGCTATGTGTCAGAGAATTTGTTTGTTTTTTTGCAGTTTTCGATATTTATTGCACGTCAACAGACAGCAAGAGTTTTATTCTGCACTTCAAGTATTATCTTTGTAAGAAAAGTGTTTTTGGCCACTAGCTTTGTAGATGCGTGTTACACATTACATGCACGTTCTTGCCTTTGACCACAATGAATTTGAAGTAGTGCTTATATCTCCACCTTGAAAATGCCAGTTTTTCATCGGATTGCTCCTGACTGCACCGCATTTAACGTTCAGTAAGGTTAACGGCGTTGTAACAACGGGAAAAGTAATTTGTTAGATTACCCCCGTTACTGAAAAAATAACGTCGTTACCTAACGCCGTTCTTTTAAACGCCGTTATTCCAAACACTGGGCATTTTACAGCTAAAATGTTGAAGTTTAGCTGTTTTAACTACTGTAATCATTAAAAATGTAGCAACCTGAATATCACTTCCTAACATCATCCCTAGCAAGTAACTCTTTCTCCTCTCATGTTCCATACTTACTATATTTTCCGGACTATAAGTCACACTTTTTTTCATAGTTTGGCTGGTCCTGCAACTTATAGTCAGGTGCGACTTATCAAAATTAATTTGACATGAACCGAGAGAAATGAACAAATAGAAAACATTACTGTCTATAGTGGCTAGAGGGAGCTACCACTAAAAATATTGAGCGCCCTCTCGTGGCTGAAGACGGTAATGTTTTCTCTTGGTTCTTGGTTCTAAATAAATGCGACTTACAATCCAGTGCGATTTATATGTTTTTTCCTCGTCATGACGTATTTTTTGACTGATGCGACTTATAGTCTGAATGAGGTGATGACTGCGTGCGTGGTGGGTAGTGGGCAGGCCTGCCGCCCGTCCTGGAGTACCGGCCGTTCTCCAGATCACACAGATGGCCAGTCCGCCCCTGTGTGCTAATGGTACTAGATGTGGATTCTTTTAAGATTCTTAAGACATATATAACCATGTTTTTGAAAGATTTTGAGATACACCCAACTATAAATGTAAACAACATTACAATAAAAATTGGCATTAATGATTTTCTGTAAAGCTGTGCATTGTGAAAAGCGTTAAATAAATAAATATAAATAAAAAGCAATGAAGCTTCTCTCTTTTACAGAAATTAAGCTCCCAGCAAACAGCTTCACGTTCAACAGATGATGGATTAGTAATTGGTATCATTTCTAGAAGTAAATAACAGTTTCTCTGAACTGCAGTATCTGCAGAGACTCCTCTGGCAAGAAACTCACAGACACATTCCCCCAATTACCCAGACATCCACAGTCCTCTGTGACAGAGGCAGGCCCGTGGGGAAGCAGCACTAACGTGTTTCCTCTCAGCTGTCAGATGTATTCACACAGACCTCTTTTTACTTCTCATAGAACTGGGATTAGTAAATCTGATGTAGAATATAATGCAGTATTGCACACTGAGCTACATCAAAACTGTTTTTATTTAAATGAGTAAGCTCTCAAGGGAGCACAAATGGAGGTCATAGACACAAATGTTTTTATCAAACGCAGCCAATTTCACATCTAAATGGGTCAAAGGAGGCAGTACAGAAGCAATCATGTGTGATGATAATATTTGGATTTAAAATAGCATCAGGTGTGACCTTGGGGGAGCAGATGCCTAAAATGACCATCTATCTTTCAGAAATGAGATTATGGTATTCTCCTCAAAGCATAATCTCTCACAGATGCTTAGTTGATCTTCTGCTAGATATTTCTGGACCATTAAAGTGCAATTATGTGTCTCCATTCAACCTCATCTTTCCATGCGCCAGATGGACTTTTATTCCAATAAATGTGTCATAGTTGTTTATGGATGCTTGGATTGTTTGTTTGCTTGTTGTTGTAAATGGTCACATGATCAAGTGAATCAAATTAAGCATAAATGTTCTTAAGACTGTGAAGCTATCTGATATGATTAGATGAGGAAAACATGCATTTCCTTTAGATAATTTGATATGCTCTAAATAACTTGAATTAGATCGTGCTAAATGAGTAAGATGTTCATACGAAATCATTTGCTGTAGGAAAGAATTGCCTTTTCCTATTAAGACAAAGCCCCAGTCTCTGTTTAAAAAAGATTTCTCAATAATATTTCAAGTTCTCAGATTTACAAAGATTCTAAAAGTAGCCTATAATCAAGTCAGAGACCACAAAATTAGCTCAAGTCCTTGCAAGACCAAATGTTTTGAGCTGCTATATTACATGCAGCTCTTTTAGTTTTATTACCAGCGCTTTCGCTGCATAGCTCCTTCCAGATGATCTGCCTAAAGCTTAAGACTGTACTACAAAGTGTTGTTCCCATAGCTTTTTTGAAGTTATTAATAAAATTTGTCGTGAGGTAAGTATCAGAAATCCTGTCAGAATCGCTCCCGCTCTTTTGTCGCGACGAGTGAGAAAGGTCTCGCGCGCCCATTCAAAAAGTCTAGACATTTACAAAGCTGAAATAACGTAAACACAATTGTATTAAGCAAAGTGTCGTGCAGTTATGGTCAACAACGTCTGAAGTAATGTCGCTGTTCACTGCGTCGGTTCCAAATAAAACGTTATAGTTTATTTGTCCGGTTTTGTTTCTGTGGTAAAGCACGTTATACCTATTATAGGAATGAAGCAGCAACGATCATTTCTAATATTGTTTTTAAATAACTGTACTTTCTGGACCATTTCGTAGCGCCAAGTTCCGTAATGCAGTCGAAATGCTTCGTTAATTGTGACATATCGCAGCGTTTTGTTTCTTTTAACATTTTCTCTGTTTAGCACATACGACCATTTCACCACATTGACAACTGACCGAGAACACTTGTAAAAATTACGAAAAAAATTCAGATAACAGATCAATAAAATACAATATAAAAGACGAAATGACAGCAATGACCAAACAGCATTAGGAGACAAACACATTGGCTATTCAAGGTCTGACCTGTCTTTCTTGATCTAAAGAAGTAAACATTCGTTGGAAATAAACATGTAACGTTAGGCTACGAACGACTTTGTTTGAATTCAAAGTAGGCTAAGCTGCTTGAAAACTTGGGTGACTATATCGATACATTAGAACTGACCGAATAAACTGTTGCTGAATCCATCCCAAACACATGTGGCAGAATTAAAGATCCATCTTCTTTTCACGCACGAGACGAATGTGAAATTAACTCCGGTGATTGACACCAGCAGATCGCTGACACTTATATTCACTATTAACAAATTAGTTGGTGTTCGGAGTCTCTTGAACCTGTAGTAGAGAATAATCACGATGATATTATTACAGAAGCCCAGGACACCGATAGATCCGATGGTGAACGTCAGGAGTTTATAAGTCTCATCGGCGAAAATATAATCATAATCCCCAAGGTTAGTCTCAGGTGATGTTTCATTTAAATAATTCATTTCTTTTCTAAGTGAATGCCCAGCATGGTGACTGAAAGTGTCCCGATTCAGCGTCCGTCCAGAAGCAATCCAGTGATTGTAGTTCAGTGTGTCAGTAAGGTTGAATTCATCTCAGAAGAAAAATGTCACCTCCATGCAGAGAAATGCACGAAAGTTCTTGCTGGAGAGAGAGAGAGAGAGAGGAGAGAGAGGAGAGAGAGAGAGAGATGGTGATGTATCTACTCTGTTGTTTTTAAAACCTATGACAGTAATGGCAACATTCAGTATTTTATAAGCTTATATGAAGTGTAGTGATATAAAGCATTATTAAATGCACTGTTATGGTGCTTATGATTGGAACGGTGGTAATATTATGAAGAATAACAACAGTGACAGTAATGTTCAATATTTAATGTGCTTTTATGAACACTAATGGCAGTATGAGTGATATTCAGCATTTAATGTATTTTATGAGCACTAATAGTCATGATATGGAGGCTAATGTGCTATTAAGTGAACTGTTGTGTTTAGTATTGGACTGTAATGAGCAGTCTGTTATGTTGCATATTTATAAGACAGACTAAATAAATCAGTTAAAATAAATCAGCCATTAGTCATGAAAAGGTTATGAACTTTCGCATTTAATTCAGGGGTCAGAGAGAAGGAAGTACAGTAGGTGGTCAAATTAATACAGTGTAATATATTTTAAGTGGCTTCAGAAAAAATAAAAATAAACCAACCCTAAGCTACAGTGGGAAAAGTGTGATTTTTTTATCAATGGGATTTTAGAGGATCCCATGGGAATGTTTGTTACTCAGATTCATCTGGCACTGGTGAAGAATCAGACTTTAAAATTAAAGCAATCAAGCTCTACAAACATTCCCTCCAAAATTGGAATTATGAATATTTAAAAACACAGGTTCAACAATATATTAAGCTTTAAAAAACATACCTGTGTCCATTTTATACTAATTAAATAACCTCAGACAACCAAAAAGGTGATGCTTTTACTCCCTTTTTTCAAATTACAAACATGCAAATGAAGCACAGGTGATTGGAGAGCAGCATCATGATTAATAATGCCCCTGCAGCTTTCAGCCGTGAAGGCTAATTAAAGTAATTTATGCCTGTGATGACAAAGCTTTTTTTCAGCATTATTACTCCAGTCTAAAGTTGTCACATGATCCTTCAAAAATAATTTTAATATGCTGTTTCCAAACACAGTATAGGTATATATATATATATATATAAGTCTTATGTGAGGATTTTGATTTAAACCAGAACCGAGGTTTCACAAGAACCTGAAATTGTGCAAACTGTAAAATTATTTCAGAATAGAATAGAATAGCCTTTTATTGTCATCGCACTGTGAAGGTAAAACGAAATTAGGGGTGCTCCCTCACCCATCAGGAATACATAAAAACAACATACATAAAACAATGGCAGACAAACAAACAATATTCACTCATAAATATAATAATTTAATATAAACAGTAATAAATATGTGCAAAATAGTATAAAAAGTATATATAAGCAGCTTTCATATATTTCAGCAGCTTGCATTCGAAACTGATATTTTTGACACAAAAATGTGTTTTATAAGAAGGTCTTCTCAGTACAGCTCTACATTTGTGTAGAAAATATTCCTTGTTGATGAACTGGGTCACTGTTCCTAGGATTTCTCCCAATTGTCCTAGAACATTCGTAATATAAACCATCTATTACGTACAAATCTGAGTTCTTATTGGAACATAATCAGAGGATTTTATAAGCATTTATCTTCCCTGCCCAGTGATATTTTTTTACAGCTCCATTAGTTTTTAGAAGAAACTGTGGAGAAAGATTTGATTTATTTACAAGCTTTATGAAGGACTTGTCTCTGAAATCAGTGGTAGTGTGAAAACAAAACAATAAAGGCGAGCTGTTGTAGCTGTCAGATCTCATTCAAGCTTTCGCAAACTCAAAGAGAATGACGCACATGCTCTGACGAAACACCTCATCGCAGATTGTGGCAATTAATAACTTAAATTCTAGTTGCACATCATACGGCTTCAGAAGACTAGAAATTTGAATCATTTTTATGGTGCTTTTTTTGTCAGTTCCTATATATTTGCTGTATAGTAAGAGGGCAAGTAATACAGGTTTAGAATTCATGAGGGTGAGTAAATGATTAAGAATCTGCAAAAAAAAGCAGATTTAATTGCAGTAAGAAAATGCTATTTCAGTCTCTCTGCTTCAAAATGTCACATTTTAACTCAATGCATTACTTGCTATTTATTTGTAGTAGTGAAATTTACAGCAATTTTTGAGTAATAATTGTATAATTTTTTTTCAGCGTGTGAACTATTCCTTTAAATGCACATTTGCAAACTTTTGAGAAGGTATGATTTAACTATTGATTTTAAACAGGTTCATATGGCTTTTTTCATGTGATAAAATATCTTAATGTTGATGCCCTCATGTGAAAACCCTTGATGATTAAATTCTGTATGCTGTGTGTTTCATTAATTACCTAGAAAATAGTTTGTTTCCCCTCACACACTCGTCTGACTCACGTCTCTGGAAACTGGGTCATTTCATTCATGCATCTACTCTTTTTTTCTCCTCTCTCTCTCTCTCTTTCTTTTTAATAAGAAGCAAATTATACTGTACAGTTTACGGCATAGCACACCAACTGCTGAATGGAGTCTAATTATGAGGAGTTGGGATGTGAATGAATCCCTACAATCCCTGACGGGAAATAAAACTATACACTGTCCCAATTCTCTCTCTCTCACTCTCTTGTTTTTTTGTCATCAACACCCCTCCTTTTTCCTTGCATGCACAGGAATGTTTCATTACACCCAAGCTCATGCATGTTAATGCCATTCTATGTTTAGGCGATGGCATGTCTGCCCTTTCCCAGGATGATGTACCAGACTTCAGAGATCAGAGATCAAAGCTGGGATGAATGTCCATGGGGTATTGGTGGAGAGGAGTTGTCAGACAGGCAAAAGGGAAAGTGTGAAATTTTTCTAATTCTCAATGAAGCACTTTTTACTTAAAAAAACAGCTTCACAGGCTGCATAACATCACTAGAACCAGGAAAATTAGTATATACTGTACACTGCTCAAAACTTGCGTTTGAATCCTTAGAGATGATCTAAATATGTAAAGTACTTATATTTCAGATTTTAGATTCTAGTCCTTAAAAGAAATTTCTTTTGAAATCTTCATTTTCAAGGCCATACATTGTTCAGTCCTAGAGATATGGGGATGGCAATGAAGCTCCATATCCAGATAAGTTGAATAATACCCATTTTTAGTGGTTGAAAACCAAATCCAATATCCAGCGACTACTCAATTTTCCACAGCAATAATTTTGATCAAACAATTAAATGTCTGTTGACATGTCCCCACCAATACCTACACACCCCTTGCTGCTTCACAATGCCATAGAAGAACCTTTTTGTCTAAATTGTTCCATAAAGAACCTTTAACATCTGAATAGCCTTTCTGTTTCACAAAAGACACATTTTATGCATGAACGCCTACAAATACTAAAGAGAGCACATTAACAGAGATTTTAGTGGAGTACAGTTTAGGTTTAAAATAAAATAACACCATTGCTTAGAGTACAAGTGATATATTCAAAGCAACATGTTGACATTTTCACTGATCATATGTGTGTTTGCGTACATCCTGTGATTCTCCTGATTTGACTTGAGTTATGAGCTTTTATTCATGTGCGTCTCTTAAATGGCTCAACCAGGTTGGGTCACAAGAGTCCAAGCACTTAGTAATTTCTCACACTGAGTGATCATGACAACAGCCTTGAGGCATTCAAGACTTGTGTGTGTGTTTTGACTCATTTTATTTGACTCCCCTTCACTGTGAGCTTTTTATTAACGTAGGACACTGAGGACATTATACATATAATCACAGTTTTATTTGTCTGTGTAGAACCACAATGTTCTGCTTCTTTATAGAATTAGAAAATAGAACTGAAAACAATGTGACCTGTTTATCAGAGATTCAGCTTTAGATTGCTGTTTGTTTGTTGCTGATGACTGCCCAGATAATGTGTGTGATATTGACTGTATTTTGTTAGCTTGTACTTCAGTGTTTTTGCCTGCAGCAGTTAAACTCACAATAAGGTCTTGTTTTTGCTTCAGTTTTAAGACTTATTTTTTTTCATAAAATGATCTGAACAGCATGAAAGTATTTCTCCTTTAGAGGAACAGTGTGTGGTGATCAAAGCAGCAGTGTTCACTGGGGGTCTATTATAACAGTTTAGTGTGTGGTTAACAGAGCAAAACAAATTCTTGTTCAGGTCATTATTGAGGTTTTTGGATAGACAAGTCAGCTACAGCTACTGGAGGTCAGAAATGTTTTAGTATACTGACTTACTGGTACCTTTTGTAATAGTGTGGGTGGCTGTCAACCAACTGTCATACAGAGCAAAACATGAAAAGTTTCACATTGAATGTCTCCTTTTATACAAAAGAAGAACCTAGTTATAATTGTCATTAGTGTATAAACATGCTACACAGAAACAATGTCATTTATCTGAAAATGGACATTTCACCATGTCTAAAATAATATATTTCATTATGTTTTGATAGTATCTGCTGGAAATGACTTCTGTTTTAAAATATGCCGTTCCCCAGAATTTTTGATCTGATCAGAACATCACATCCTCAGAAAGCATATGATAAAATAATGATGACACGCACGCAGCCCTGTTTCATCTTCTGGCTCCTTCACATCTGTCTATCTCTCTGTGTCTCATTCTTGTCTTTCTTTTACCTTTGCTATAGCATAAAAAGCCTTTACTGACTCTGGTTCCTCAGAGAAACTGTCACTCTCAAGTGTGACTCTTTGCTCTGTCATCCATTAACACCTCAGCAAACACCATCCGTACCCTGTTCCTGACATCTCATCGGCTGTGCTGCTGTGGTTTAAGCTCAACACTAGCTGAGGGCATTATTCTGAGTCTCATGACATTGTGGTGCATGTTGTGTTGAAAGAATCAGCTGAACTTATTCAGGTTATGATTGAAATCTTTTCAATTAAAATCAGTATAGAAATTTTTTAATAAACAGTTTAAATAAATAAACAGTTAATGTGGAATAACTTCGCTAAACTGAGTAAAGGCCCAATCAGGCCAAGGTTTATAACATTAGCAATACGTTTTAATAATCCTTCAAATTTGATGAGAATAGAGGAGTATAATGATAATCACACAGGGGAATAATATTTTTGGAAACAGTTTCAGTATGATTTTATTTTCAAGATGAAAGCATTTACAGCCAAAGACTTTTAGCATTTAAAAGTGACAAACAACAAAACTGCTGCATGTGCTCATTAAGAAAAGAGCATTATCTTATAGAAGCTTGTTTTCACTACTGGATAAAAAAAAAGATTAAAAAGCTGAAATGACTTTTCCCCCACACATATCTCACAATTCAGGTTCTTTAAACTCGCAATTGCAAGAAAGCCAAAATTGTGAGTTAAAAAGTCGCAATTATTTTTTATTTCCTAGAAAAGACTCTGAATTCTGAACATTCTTCCTCAGAATTACAAGCTTATATTTGCTTTTTATAGGAAAAAAAAAAACAGGATAATTTGATATAAATAAGTTTTGAAATACTTTCGATTAACTTGCATTGTGAGGGGAAAAAATTCTGAATTGTGAGATAAAAAGTTGCAGTTTTATTATTCCACTAATTTTGAGGTGCAAGCTCAGAACTTAAATTGTGAGATACAAAGTATATCCATATTATCATGCATTGGTGTGGATGTTAATGCATCGTTATAGTTGTCTTTCTCGATGTGAACTGGAAAGTAAATGATTTTCACTTTTTGAGGGAATTATACCTGTCTTCTCTCTCTTCTTTCTCTCACAGAGGCGCGAGCACTTACCAACACATACTTATTTTTTCTTAGTTTCTCACCTTTCGTTTTTCTCCCTGCTCAGTGAAAGGATTAAAGAATGCCTGTTCTCTTGTCAGCTGAGACATGATGTGCTGCTAAATCCTTGAGCGTGTCTGTCCCACAGTGCTCTGCTCCACCCGACAGCTCCGCTCCACTAACCACCCGTTAAATGGAAAGCACATTACACACTCCTCCATACTCACAACACGACATTGGCAACACTGGAGTAGGAGGCTGATTTATGTGGAACAACTGAAGATCACACTATATCAAACTGTCAGCAAGCTATTCAGTAAGAGCGATGATACAGATTGAGACATTCAGCTCTTACCTTTGGCAAGTTTTGCTACCCATTTTTTTTTTTTTTTTTTTTGCCAGAATTTGTTTTACTTAGATATGAAAAAAAATGGTCTCTCTGCCAATGCTGTAAATTATGTAGGGCAATGGCTCAGTATGATTCAAACCCATAATCCATCATTTTGAACGATACATTGAAAGCAGCACATCGTAATTCGTTCTGAGGGACCACACTGGTTTATGCTCTGGATGTAGTATACTGTGTGTCTCTGATTCACTAAAGAGTCATGTGTTCATGAACTGGATTACACTTTTTGAGTTAATATCTCACAATTCTGTTTGTATATCTCACGATTTCTTGTAGTTCTCAGAAAAAGTCAGAAATACTAAATGCAAACACCAAATTGTGAGATATAAACTGCCAAAAATGGCAGAAATGCAAGAAAACAGAATTGCAGGTCTAAGCTCATTCAGGGTTTTTCTCACAATTTTAAATTTTAAATTTCATAAATGTTTCCCCCCCTCAGAATTCTGGGTTTATATCTCCCAATTGTTTTTTCTCCATCACAAAATAAAAAATAAACAAGGTAATTCAAACTTTTTATGTCACAATTCTGACTTCTCACAAGTCTGGGTTTGTATCACAATTCAGACTTTTTTTCATAATTAAGAGTTAATATCTCCCAATTTTGAGTTAATATCTCTGAATTCTGAGTTTATATCACGTCACATTTTCTTATAATAATAATAATAATATTTTTTAATTGGAAGAAAAAAGTCTAAATTGTGAGATGTACCACTGGTGTCACAGACAAGGCTTAAGCCTAGTTCTACTGTAAGTCTGAGCTTTTTCAACTGAAATAAACTTCCACTGAACGATCTTAATATATATCAGCGTCTTTTTTTTTTGTCTCAACATGCACATCAGTAATTTTTTTTTCTAAGGAACATTTATAAAAAATAATTTAATGTCATTTTTGAACTATGGTTCAATCCTGGATTGGTCTAAGCCCAGTGTGTGAAACCAAGCCATAAACTCACAAGGAAAAAAATGAGATAAAATACAAAGTTGCAGTTACCTGTT